>NC_051155.1:45617073-45917073 GCF_013339745.2 Dermacentor silvarum
TTTTATTCAAATAAGGCAGAAATGACACACACGCACCAGCAAACTACCCGGTATGGATCACGCTGTGCCACAATTAGTGCACGTGTACTGCGAATTGCGCATGAACATGCGTGGCCGCGTTTTCGTTACAATACGCCATTAAATGGCCGATCATCATACGTGGGCAAAGCCAGAGGACTGTTTGTCGTGTTTTGGAACCACTTCCTGTTGGAACCAGTCACCCTTCGTACCAGCCCCTAAAATGGCCGCGCATCTCTCTTGGGGTGCCGCTCAGCACTCTGCCATCTTGCGGTCGGTACATGCCTTTGTGCTCGGCCGTTCCCTTCTGGCCCCTGCATCGGTGACTGCCAACACTACACACACGCTGTTTTTGAATGTGTAACCCTGCGATCACGAATGAAACGCGCTCAGCATGGATGTGCAAATCGCACAACAGTGAGTCTCGTGCGCTGCTGCCGTAGTTGCAAGGGTTGCCTGTGCCCCGCCAGGTGCGCATGGCATGCGGTAGTTGTGTTAAATTCGAACTAAAGTGAGATCTGTCCAAGTGGAGGTTGGGGGGGGGGGGGGGGATTTGTTTTGGCTGCTCGCTGCAGCGCTGCATCTCCATTTTGGCATCTCGTGCCTGGCGCCACTCAGTGAAAAGATTGTGTCATCCACGTTTTCTTGTGGAACGCGTATTGGACTGGTACGCCTTTTGCGTTCTTTGCTCTTGCCGATAACGAACGGCCAGTTTCTATGTGTCATCCATATGCACAGCAGTAAACTGAGAGCACCCTGCTCATTTTCCCTCCATGGCTTTTACTGCCCTTCAGATTCCATCTCTTCTTTGCAGCATCTCCAAACAGTGCCATTTAAAATTTGTCACATTAAATATTTCTGACGATGCAAGAAGTGATCGCATCTCTCCGTTAGAAGAAGCGCACTTCCAGGAACACGGCGCTGCGCAGCGTTCAATATTGAATGCGGCGGTGAATGGAGCTCGATGTAAGCGTAGTGCATAGCTATACTTTTGCTTGGGAATCGCAAGGGATTTTACAACTGTTCAATATAGGGAATAATTCGATATATCCGAGTTTGATATATCCGGATCGACTGTACTGTGCACATTGCTTGCACTGTATGCTAGAGCCTAGCTTTAGAGAGGGCATCACTTCACATATGCTGCATTTTACTTTCAAGAAATATTGGCTTTTCTTTTTTGTACTTGATGTAATGGCGACATTATTGCTAACTATGAAGTTCACTGCAGAACTTGGTGACATGCACCACAGTTTGTACTATGAAGCTCTTTTCACTGAGAAATGCTGTGTTTAAGCATGCCATGTTGGAAAGACATTGTGTCATAGATGCTGACTCACACATGTACAAAACTGCTGTGGTGTTAAGGAAAATGCTTATTCGTATTAGTCAGAAGATATGATTGCACACTTCCATCTGCTCTGAGATACCGTGTGCTCTTCGCATCTTGTGCAGTGGCCAGTTGTTGTGCACTATGACGTCTCTACGACTTCAGAGGCATGCAATTAGTGTAGGTGGATGGTGAAGCAGGACAATTTGGAATTTATCTATTGTGATATTCGGTGGTATCAAATGTCTTTCCTGTTGTCCTCATTAGTTGAAACATTGAAACTGAAAACATGGCAATAACATTCACTGTGTTGTGTGGGTTAATAATGGCTGACGCCAATTGTTCCTTCGATCTGGTACCAAAAAATGTGAGTTCCAATGTGCAAGTGCTATCCTTGTGAAAAACCAGCACTAACTAAGTAATCTTTTTGTGTCCGTTTGCAAATAGCATGATAAACCTTTAGCTGAACAAAATGCTGGATCCCACTGGTAGCCTATGACCCGCTACGAGATAAATTTGTGTCTAGTGTGTGCTGCATGGGCCACAAAAATATGGCATTTTAGTTAGACATTGAGGCTGCCTCAGGATGAACAATTAATCAACCTTACATGATTCGTCAGTATAGCATGGTTAAAAATGGGCGTAGAGCGTATTGACCACATGACATCACACTGTACTTGTCTTCGCGCAACCCACTGTATAAATCATTACTAACTTGCCCACCTTCACTTCTTATGCAGATAACCAGTAACTTTTTAGATATACACAATGCTTGAAAAAGGAAGGGAAACACAATTAAGGGAGTTTAAGCATTTGGTGGAGTGAAAAAATTAAGAATATGTAGTATATATAAAATGGTAAGCAGGAGATGGAGCCTGCGTACATAAGACGGTAACTGGAGATCACTGGAAGTGACATCTGTCTTGCAGTGGACCAAACCTAAATACGATAATGATGGTGACGTCAACAGCCTGTTTGGCTAATGCTGGCTGATGTATCTGTTCCTTCAGGTGTGGATGGTCCTTTCGGGAGCAGCTGCTATGCAGAGCGAGCAGCGAGGACTGTACCAGTCACTGCTGCAGCAGAGCCGGCGACCAGACCTTGTTGAGACTATCCAGATAGGTGGGCCCATGTGACTAAATGCCCGAACACTCCTATTTCAACGAACACCCTCTGTCATCAGAGCAGTGTTTTTGGCATAGTGTGAATTTGTAAAACTTGCCATGCAGCCTTTCATTATCTTGCATACCTCCTTCCATCATCCTGCAATCTTAGCTTACTCATTCTCCAAACTCCCAATCTTTTTATCATCGGATCCTGCTGTCGCTGATGCTGCAGTGGGAGGCAGTGGAGATGGTTAATGGCCTTGCATATCTCTTTTTGAAAGAATCATTCTCACTGCTGTTTACAGATGTGAACTTCGGACACTAATTTTTCTTTATGCAATGTCTGAAGCTTGGCAACAGTAAAGGAGCAGACATTGATTCATCATATTGTTGTTGCAACAGATGAAGTGCCTCTGCTAGACTAGACCTCTGAATGTAAGGTGGCTGCTTAGCTGTGTATTGAAAGTTTTTATTTTTGTTTGTTACAGATGTGCCACGGACGTTTCCTGACAATGTGTATTTCCATGGAGGTGGACAGCAACAGCAGTCACTATTCAACGTCTTGGTGGCGTACGCACATTTCAACCAAGTGTCGGCTATTGCCAGGTGTGATAGAGTGTCACTTATATAAAGGTTATGACAAGAAGAGGTCAGAGCCAGAAGAATGTGCGGTATATCTGCATGTCTTACAACTGATAGTTTATTCAAGAGAATTTCGCATTTGCAAATTATTCTACTAGAAAAGTTGTGTGCAATCTGCATTATGTTCACATTGATAGCTGCAGCTACAGTGTCTCAAATTTGGGACAATATATGTGGGATGGGGGGGTGGGGGGGGAGGACAGAATTTGTTGATGCATTATATAAATTACAATGTTTACGAACCTAAAGTGAATAACTTAACTCACTGTGGCTCCGATCGTTCGTATTGCTTTATTACTACAACTGCGCTTCCGACGTTGTGCACATCCTATGTTTCTTCTAGATTTAAAATACTGTAGCAAGGTTTTGCGCCGGAACTTCGGTAGTATAATACGATCCAAATTTCACTCACTTTCGGTGAGCCGTTGATCGACCTGGCATCCTTCTTCACTCAAAGATGTTTGAATGGAACTCGAGATCATGTGTTTGTGCTCAGTCATATGTCATATCATTGATGTGATGCATGTCATGTCATTTCATTCATGTAATACATATATATATCCTGATACATAATTTGTTAAACAATGAACTTGAGATGAATGACATGCCCTGATGTGCATGTCATCGCATGATTGGCATGAATGCGCATCATGATATGTCTGTATGTCAAGCCATGTCGTGATTCCCATAAATGTCATGACATGCATGACAAGAGGGACATAAATTCATGTCATGCATGCATGCACAGCATGACATTATTACCATGACAAGAACTTATGCCAACCCAGTGGACCAAGTTGTCTACTAACTTGGGCCGATGGCTATATGCTCGTGTTCATGATGCCGTGATGGTCATTGCATGGTCATTCCAGCCTTGTAATCAGACTCTCGCCTCTGATTCTTGCGTGCTACCTGTGCTGTAAGTCAGGTAGCACGCTGTAAAAATCCCAGCATTTTGGCAGCAGAACACCGGGTAGTGGTTTCATCTGTTCAAACAGCGACTGGAAAGCTAGTTTTGCACGAGCAGATTTCCGAACGCCGGACAGCAACGTGCCACCTCCTCGTTCCTCACGAAGCTCGTCCCGGACTTTCATGGCCCTTCTTGTCATTTAACCAGGCCGTTTAATCAAACATAGAATGCTGCTCTCTTCCTGGTGCACATAGTGTCCATTTCACTATGGCAGCGTCATCACGGCTTGGCCAAGGCTAAAAGCTGCACCATTCCATTCGTCTGAATGCCTATAACGGGACAAGGGCTCCAGGTTGGGCTACAGTTTCACCGTCAAGTCACCCATTTGAGTGCTCCAAGTGATATTGTTTCTTGATTTGATTCCATATTTGATTCAAAATCCGCTATTCGGTATTCCACACCCCTAGTGACAATACATTCCTACTCAGTGGCCAGGTGCTATAGACACTCTGGAATGCGGAAGAGACGCACCTTGGGTGGGACTGCAACCTTCTGCTTCTGCAGGCACGGCACCTTGCCTTGGAACGTCTAGGTGACGGAAGCACTTAGACGGCATAGTGGTTATTAGCATAGCTGTTAAGCAAGAGACCATCCATGGCGAGAAACACAAACTCAAAGAGGCGGGGCCGACGTGGGAGGAACCTTTAATGAGGGCAAACTTCCGTGCCGGCCTCCTTCCGTCACCCATGACATTAGTGCCTTGTCTGCTCTTGCACCCGTTTGTTGGTACAGCAGAGGCGATATGACACAATCAAAAACCACTTGAAGGGTTTCCCACACTCTTGGGACCGCCGCTGCTTGTAAACTTGGCATGTCCTATTTCCGGAAAGGTTATATTCTTTGTGTGCGTCAGATTTCAGGGCATGTGGAGTTTTCTCCATTTTCTTTTCGAGCTCTGTATATTAGAGTTTGAAATGAATTGCTTGCCGGCTGTGCTCTGTCATTGGTGCTGCTTGAAAGGTGCCGTGGTGGTGCGCAGGGTCTGAACTTCATAGCTGGCCTGCTGCTGCTGGCAACAGAGGATGAGGAAGCCACCTTCTGGCTCCTGCGCGCCCTGCTCGAGCGACTGCTGCCTGACTACTATGGCCGGCACATGACGGGTCTGCTCACAGACATCGAGGTGCTTGCCGAACTGGTCAGGCAAGTGCCACCTCCTTCAGGGTGTACCCCCGAGACCCCTGTGGACAACTTTAACCCTGTATTGCCCTCACTCAGTTTACATCAACGAAAATTATAACTTGTTCACCTGTATTTCTGTCTAAAAGAGTGCACTTGTACAGAGAAACGACAATTAAGTGGTATTTTAGTTCTAACTTATTATAGTAATTAAATAATTAGTACTTGTTTTGCTTTAGTGTCCACAACTTAAATCTCGCTCTAACAATAATTCACACTTCGACTGCATGACAGTGTGCTAATTTGGCCTCCGCGCCTAGCAGAAGTAGCTTTATTTTCGTTTTGATACGTCTCTTGCATGGTCATCGGCCATGTCACCGACACCTCCTCAAAACCGAAGCTAGCGAAGCATAGTCAATCTAGCTGATGAGGATTCGGTGCATGCATTGACTACTTTTATCTGTACCGACAGTATGACACTGGTCGAGATACGGGCCACAAATTCGTAGCGATGCTTTCCGCTCGATTGTATGTCATTCTTATCGTCCACTGTCTGTGGCCGGCTGATCTCACTGATGACGCATGGAAACGTTGCTCTGACCACTGACAAGGTGTGAAAAGCATGAAAAGGAATAGCATAAAAGGCATTGCTAGAAAATCGTGGCCACAGATTGTCTAGGCAGAAGGCAAGTGTATGTGCGCACAACAACGCATTCACAATCTGGGGCCATATTCTTGTACAATCACTTTTGAAAATACTTTAATTTTCACGTTACTAGCTCTGGACGCATCGACTGGTGGCAGCATTTCCACACTATGATAAGATGGCGTGCTTGGCACTGTGCCAAGAATGCCATCGCTCAAAAGACGCCGATGTGTCTTGCACTTGTCATGCAAAGTTGAAGGTAGGTATCCCTGAAAGTGATGTTCCGAAAATAAGGCACACCTTTTTTTTTTTTTTTTTAACCACTTTTGGAATAAAGTCGCTTGTTTCCTGGCGAATTTATTATTTCGGATTCCTGATTATTCTTTTTGCACTACCCATGTAGTCTGAATTATGTGTCAGTGATTGTATAGGCTACACATTAAGTTTCCCAATGCCAAAGTCAGAATTTTCGAAGTATAAAAATAGCGTAGCACATATGATGCATTGGGCATTACAGAGTTAATTAAGGAAGCAATGGTTCCGGAACGTCGCCATCAAGAACCGTTACTGATTTTGTAACTCGTGGCAAACACGGGGTATGATGAATGTAAAGTTAAAGCTAGAATTGCAGGTCGCACTTCGGGAACATTGGATAGGTCAGTCTTGCTACGAGAGAAGTCTTTGTGAAAGGCTGCTAAGGTGAAAAACATGTGGGGATGCCATATTCGAATTCCCATATTAACTCCTTATGAATTTAGGGGTTACATACTGGCGCGAAATGGAAATAAAGGGAGTAGTATAAAATAGAGCAAGTGTTTGCACTATTCTTCCTGACTCCCTCCTACCAAGTCTTTAATTCCACATAACACTAATGTGTACCCCCTAAACTTGAACCAACTAGCCCTGCAACATATATTCTGCTCCTTAGAATTATTGATTTTGACAGCGTCTGCTCCGGGCTATATAATTGTTCATCATTTGCATGCAAGCAGCAAGAGGCATTTTTTTTTTTTTACAAAAGAGAGCTGTCTTTGTTGCACTTGGTGCCGAACCTCTCTATTTTTCTATCCACCAAGTGGATGTGGGCTCGCCGGCAATGCACCACTCCGTGGCTTGCATCGGGCTCTGTTAAAGCATCGGGCTTCTGTTAAAATGGTTTTCAGTTTCTCACACAGCAGACCTCTGCTCAAAATCAGGGAAGGGATTACTATGATATGTTGGTACGCTTCCTCCCTATTCCTCAATAGCAGTGAGGTCATGGAACACCACTGGACAGATGCATTTGTAAAACTGGATGCAGATGTGGGGTATGTTTCGTTGGGTTTGAGCCAAAGGTTTCCTGTCCCAGTAGGGGAGTTTTGTGGGCTACACTGTGTGATGAAGCTTGGACATCATCAGCACATAGCGCACTCTCAACAAAGCAGGGAGATAAATTTCTTCCTCCTGTGAATACCACATTTAGCGTAGCACCTTTAACAGTTCACATACGTTGGGACCACACTGTCCCCCCACCCTCACACATGTGAAGGAGGCTGAGCCGCTGTCCTGGTCTTTGTGCGTTGTAATGTTGAGGCTCTGCTTGACTGTGCTTTACTAAATAAGGGACATGACATTGTAATGGTTTCTGGATTTTTTTTTCTTTGAGAAACAATTAAATGAGGCAGGGTGATATAATAGCAAAGAAAGTTGCTAATCATTTGGTTCTAATCAGACATGTTACAGTGGCCTCTAGTGAAAGATTTGCTGGTCCAAGCGACCACTGAACATTATGACGTGTAATGAATATTCGCTGAGCTCTCCTTTCCGTTGAATGCAGGGAGCGGATGCCACAAGTGCACGCACATCTGGCCAAGCACGAGGTGTCCTGGCAATTATGACCACCAAGTGGTTCGTCTGCCTGTTCGCCGAAGTGCTGCCAATTGAGGTGCGTGCAACAGCAGCACTTGGGAAGAGGATTCATCTTTCATAATGAAATCGCATCCAACATGAAATATGTTTGTTATATCCGATATTCATTATAAGCACATATTTGTTACATGCTAATATTGGTAAGAAAATTTTTGGATTTACTTTGTTAGATTTGCTTTGTTATATCCATGTTCGTTATGTCAAGGTTCGTTATGTCAAGGTTCGGCTGTATTCCTGTTGCATATGGGTTTTTGTCGTTGATTTCCATCAAGTTTTCTGCACATGATAAAGCCATAAGGCATGTGTGAGTATGGCAGCTGTGCTTTAGCATGCTTGGAGGTGTTCTGTAGTAACAATCTGCATCTAGCTTGATGTGCATTGACACAAGCACGCTCAACAGTGCCATGTGGCAAGCGTATGGCAGATTCTTCAATACCCTGACTTTCGTCACTCTTCTCTACTCTGCTTGCTTATCTATTCTAAGCCCCTCTTTTCCTACCGTCGCATCAACCTGGTCTCTCATTACTTTGTGTACAAGACGAGGCAGGGTTCAGTGCTTTTAATTTAAACTGACAAAAACCGGAAAAACTATGCAAAACTTGTTTTCAGGAATTAGGTTTAACTGAAAAGGGTAAGTGAAAGCAAATGTACCCGAGAGGTGAAATGGTGATCGGTATGCAGCTGCGAGCTTACATGTGCTTAGATGCAAGGAGCCTGGCAAGTTGAGACCTCGTGTCAGCCTGCTCTCAAAGCAGTCTTTACTTTTTCCTTGTTTGCATCTGTTTTGCCTGCTGCTGCAACAACAAAGTGTCACAGTTTCACTACAAAGGCAAAGCATTGATAGCGATAGCGATGTATTGGACAACTAAACAAAGTAAGGTTCGTAGTTTTTATCGGCAGTATAAATTGCAGTAAGCATTCGCATATTAATTAACAAGCACAGTCTCACGAAATTTGAAAATTTTGGGGTTTTTGCGTGGCAAAACCACCATCTGATTATGAGGCACGTCGTAGTGGGGGACTCTGGATTAATTTGGACCACCTAGGGTGCTTTAACGTGCACCTAAATCTAAGTACATGGGTGTTTTGCGCCTGGATCGAAATTCGGCTGGGCAGGATTCGATCCCGCGACCTTGTGCTTAGCAGCCCAACACCATAACCACTAAGCAACCATGGTGGGTAAAAAGAAATACACGGGCACAGTGTCACGCGTGCACAGGCAAACATGAACAGGTCTCACTCGATGACCACAAACACTCACTGTCATGACTAGGCTTGTGATAATATCGATATTTAGTTGGAAGTGAAGTCGAAGCGAGTAGTAAGTAGTGTTGAATTGTTCAATAATTTCTTAGTTGTGGGCTGGGGTTCTCAAGCATGTTCGTCCTGGGGAACCCTGCTAAGCTCCATGAGGCGCCAAGGAACCGCCGTCAGGTAACCGAATTAAAATGTCCTAATTAAACTAATGTCGGGTATCAAGAAAACAATAAAAATAAATGCTTACTATACATCAACACGCTTTTATTTACTGAATGAATCAGCAAATCTTGTTTCGATTTTGCACAAGAGCAGTGAGGAAGCTGAAATTCTCATCTCATGACTGATTAAAGCTAGTAGATGCGAAGGCCTCGCGACATCCTTTGCAGCACGGCCGCGGTGCGCGTCTTCATCTGAGACACGCTTTTCACTACCGCACGCACATCCGGTTATTTTTTCGCTAGTGAGCTGGTCGCCAACAAATTGTCCGTCCATCGCAATGTAGTCGTTGCTCTTCATCTTCGACCATGGAGGTTCCTTCCTCCATATCTTCGACAGTTTTGCACTGAGTCAAAGTGAAACTACTGCTTGCTACAATCACTGCAGATGAAATCGCGGCCATTATTGACGCAATCATGGACGGCGACCTTGCGGTTCAAAAGGCAGGCGGCCGACGCACGCACCAAGTGAAAACGAAACTACCGTTTGCTGCAACATGTGCGGACAAATCCGCGGTCGCTATCGATATCTATAGACGCGATCATGGATGGGACTACGCAGTTGTGAAGGCACGCAGCGACGCGTGAACTGAGTCAAAACGAAACTATTGTTTGCCGCAACCACTGCGGATGAAACTGTGGTGGCTATTGACGCGATCACAGATGGCGACTACGCACTTCTGAGGCACGCGGCTAGCTGCCAACGCGGTGTTACGCGCGGCGATTAACACAACAATAAAGGCTTTGAGGGCACAAATAAGCACAAAGCATTCCGTCGTTGCTGTCAGTCACGTATCGCGAACAATTGCCGCTGAGGACCATGGCGATACGGACTGCGCTGCTTCGTTTTTAAACGCTAGCGCCGTTTTTGCTCTTTCACGGCGCGCATTTGTGGTGCTCCGCGCATTAATTTTTTAATTCCTCCGACGTATGCATGTCACGGTCTCAGGGTGGTAAACACGACGCAAGGAGCGTTTGGGTTAAGAAAAGCCTTTATGGGGCATGAACACAAGAAAACTACCAAATATTAAGAAAACACGCGTTATCAAACCAATATCTAAACCCTAACACACAACAACTATATACAAAGCTGAATAATTACAAACACTAACTTAAGTCCTCGCACACGACGTATAAACAGTTCAAAATATTTACATGAAGTCCTTGACATGGCCAGTCACGTCGTCGTCGCTGCTTCCGGCGACACGTTGTTGGCCCGCTGATGGTCGTCGTAGAGTCGGCGTCGCTGATTCCGACGTTCGGCCCTCGGTTTGAGCTGGTCAGGAGGTCAGGATAGTGGGGTGACCTGCGCGCCTGGAGCGCCCGGTCAACTCCGCAAGCCTGCGGATCGTAGCCGCAGGGAATCCGGGAAGCAGCGCCGTCAGCCCGTAGCTGCGGCTTCCGATGGGGCGTTCGCTCAGCTCGCGGGTCGTGGCCGCGGCAGCTGAAGCACAGCTTCCATTGGGTTGCCGCCGTCTCCGCGATTCACCCGTCCTGTTCGGCCTCCAGCTCCTTCTCCTGCCTGCGTCCCAGAGCGTAGCTGGGCTGCTCTCTTCGGCTACGTGTCGCTTCTCTCGTTGGCCACGTAGCTGCACGCGCACTTTTGCGCTTCTTCTTCTGCTTTCATATAATGTATTCTTTTTATTCGGAAGCTCTTATTTTATACCTTCTTTCTTCTTTATTTCTACCACTGAGTCCTCGTGTCTTTTTGTTCTGTTTTTATCTTCTGCTTTTTCTTCTTCTTTCTTCCTTCCTTTATTGGCTCATGACATATGCCCACCTTCAAGAGTTTTTCCATGTGAAAAACTGCATCTTCCTTGTACCGGATATGTACGCCGTCTTCACACGTCGTTGCAGCATTAGCCCTTGATGGCTTTCACCATTTTTGACAGTTGCACCACTGGGTACCTTCCCCGCACACCACTTCACTTCACTTCACTTCACTTGTTCACTGCACTGTACACATTCTCGAGTTCACTATTGCACACAAAAAAGTCATTGTCCAATACTCCTAAACCACGACACTGCTAGGGTAAACTCTTGATAACACTTGTCACGCTATATACTATGAAGCTCTACTCATAAAATCTGCTCCAACATTTCTCTTCCCTTGATGTATTCTACGTGGAAACTATATTCTTGAAGCGCAAGGCTCCATCTCATCACTCTGGAATTAGTCAACTTTGCTTTATTTAGGAACTCAAGGGGTTGGTGGTCTGTCTGCACCCTAAAATGTTTTCCATACAGGTATATGTGAAACCGTTTGACTGCCCATACAAGAGCTAAACATTCTTTTTCCACAGTCGAGTAGTGCCTTTCCCTTTCGAGCAATCGTTTGCTTGCATAGAATACCGGATGTAATACATTGTCGTTTTCTTGCAGCAACACCGCCCCAAGCGCTTTCTCTGAAGCATCTGTGCGCAAAACAAATTCGCTTTCTAAGTTGGGCGCCACCAGAATGGGAGGATTGGCCATGTGCTGCTTGAGTGTTTCAAATGCGTCCTGTTGCGCTTTTGTCCATTTCACTATATTGCTTGCACCTTTCTTTGTTAATTCCACCAAAGGATCAGCTATCTCCGCATAATGTGGAATGAAGTCCCTGTAAAATCCCGTCAATCCCAGAAAAGACTGTACTTCTTTCTTGTTCTTCGGTGGGTTTGCTTCTTGAATCTTCTCTAGTATTTCCTCTTTCGTCGAAATGCGTCCCATGCCTAACTTGTGTCCCAAAAATGACACCGCATGAAAACCAAATTCACACTTCGTTGGCTTGATGGTCAGCTTGGCTTCCTGTAATCTATAAAATAATCCTTCTAATGCTTCCAGGTGCTCTTCCCAAGTGTCTGTTGCCACCAAAATATCGTCAATATAATGTTCAACGTTTTTCAGACCGTGAAGTACTCTTCTCATGAGTTTCGTAAATACTGCAGCGGCTGTCTTTAGTCCAAATGGCATGTACTTGAATTAAAATAGCCCATTTGTACTTGAAAATGCCGTCTTTTCTTTGGATGTCTTCTCCATGGGTATTTGCCAGTACCCCTTCGCTAAATCAAGCTTTGAAAAAACTTTTTCGTGCCACCTTTGCAAAAACAACGTCCACTCTTGGTATTGGCTCAGAGTCAGACACTAATACGCTGTTTAACCTCCTGAAGTCTACACAAAGCCTATTAGAGCCGTCTGGTTTCTTCACAACGACCAGAGGTGCGTTGTAAGCTGATGTAGACCTTTCAATGATGTCTTGACGTAACATCTCGTCAACTTCCTTCTCGATAGACTCTTGAACCACAAGTGGCAATGGGTATTGTTTGACGTACACTGGTGTGTCCGTGGTGCATTCTAACTTGCACTCAATCACATTTGTCCTTCCTGGTAGGTCCGAGAATAACTTCTCATACTTTTGCAATAATGATTTTAACTCTGCTGCTTCTTCTCCGTCCAGACATGGATTAATGACTGCTTTTTCTAGCCCCATGGTTTTCTTGTGGTTGTAGGTGTGTACTTCCAAGTGTTCTTTCTCTTCTGTGACTACCATGTTGACAACTTCGGATTCTTGCGAATTAGGTCTCTCTTCATATTTCTTTAACATGTTGATGTGAAATACTTTTTTAGAATCGTTCACCAGAAGCTCGTAATCCATCTCGTTCCTTTTCTGGATTACCTCGAATGGTCCCTTCCACTGCATCAACAGTTTGTTTCCATCACTGGGTAGAAGGATAAGTGCTTTGTCTCCTGGATTGAGTCGTCTTGCTACTGCCTTCTTGTTGTAATAGGTCTTATAGCGTTCTTTGGCTTCCTCCAAACTACGATGTGCTAGCTTACACGTTTCTTCCAGCTTCTCTCGAAGTTCCAACACGTAGGTGTATGTTGTTTTGACTTCGGTGTCGAGTCCTTCATTTGCCCATACCTCCTTGAGGATAGTTAACGGACCTCTAACCGTGCGTCCATACAACATCTCGAACGGTGAAAAATTGAGGCTTGCTTGTGGCACTTCTCTGTATGCAAACAATAATGCTGGTAGGTAACGGTCCCAATCCGTAGGTCTTTCTTGACACATCTTCTTTATCATGTTCTTCAATGTGCCATTAAATCTTTCTACCAGGCCATTCGCCATAGGATGATACGGCGTTGTGAGCAACTGCTTTATCGAGAGCAACCTGTTGAACTCCTTCATTAGGTCAGATGTGAAGTTGGATCCCCGGTCACTAAGGATTTCTCGGGGCAGACCATACCGAGAGAACATCTCTATTAGAGCCTCGGCAACCTGAATTGAATCTATGCCTCTTAATGCGATGGCTTCTGGATATCTTGTCGCCATATCGACCATCGTGAGAATATAGCGGTTTCCTTTTGCTGATACCGGCTTTATTGGTCCTACGATGTCTATCGCTACTCTCTGAAATGGCATGTCAATGGTTGGCATATTCCCAAGTGGAACTAGTTTCACTCGTCCTTTTGGTATCGTCCGCTGGCAAATGTCACAGGATTTTACATATCGCTTTACTTCGCTTTGTAGCCCTGGCCAGAAAAATTCTTCTGTGATCCTCGCCACCGTTCTTTTTATGCCTTGGTGCCCGGCCATGATGCTGTCGTGTCCCAAATTCAAGACCGTCCGTCGTAGTGATTTAGGAACCACCAACTGCATCACTTCTCTGCCCGAGGTAAACTTGCATCTTCTGTACAACAATCCATTTTTCTTCTGGAATTCAAAATAGTTCTTCCTCTTTTATTTGTAGTCGCCTCTCCTTCCTTCTCAAAACAGGCTTGTAGTGAATCATCCTTTCTTTGCATTTCTGCAAATTCTGTTGGCGTCACCGCAAGTACTTCGGTTGTAGGTATCTTCAGTGCCCTCAATGTTCGCTGCGTACTTGATCTTGTGGCTATCGCCGACGACACTGCTGGACTATTCTCCGTAGTCTTAATTCTTTGTGTCGTCATGTTAGGATCACGCTCCTGCTGTTTTTCTTTCGCTTTTCCCGTGTCGGTGCAGCTGCTCTTCCACTTGATATCTGGGTCATCGACGTTTCTTACCCCTGGTAGATTGCCCAATATTAAATCATATAGTGGCTTATCTACACACTTCACTATCAGCCATCCGGAGTAGTAGGGAGTAGAAACTTGAATTCTGGCCTCAGGTAAATGCCTAACCGTGCTGTCGACCATGATAACCGCCGCTGTTTCTCCTGTTAGTTGTTGCTCTCCAATCAAACTCCGTCTCACCAAGGCCGTGTTGGTCCCACTATCTCGAAGAACTGAGACTCGTATTCCGTTGATCTCTCCATCAACTACAGGAAGACCCAATGATATTCTCTTCTTCTCGAACGCGTCCTGGTTGTCCGGGAGCATGGTTTTCGACGTATCCTGGGTATCCTTGGTCGATTCTTGCGATGATGCTGCCTTTCCACCATTTAACGTAACCACGCCTGCTGCCTTTTCTCGGTTCTGTAGTCTGCAATCTTCTGTGCGGTGTCCTCGTCTCGTGCAGTGTTGACAAATGATATGCGCCTGTGGTCGGTTCCCTGCTACACGACAATCGACTACACGATGACCGACGCGGTTGCACAGGAAGCATCTAAGTACCTTAGGTACCGCACCTTGCCTAACTTGGGTTACATCATCGTCTCTTTTACGAGTTTCTTCTTCGTTTTTACCTAAATTACTCAAGCCTTGCGCTTCCAGAAATTGGTCAGCAGATTCAGCGAAATCATCTAGACGTTTCAATGAACGCTCTTTAAGAAAAACATTGAGTTTTGGGCTACAACAAGTCAAGAACTGCTCAATCACGATACGCTCCCTGACTCCTTCGTACGTCTTCTCTGTGTTTGCCATTTCCATCCATCTATCAAAATAATTTGTTAAACGGCAAGCAAACTGCTTACCAGTCTCTGATTGCTCTGGTTTACTATTCCGGAATTTCTCACGGAATCCTTCTGCAGTTAGCCTGAATCTCTGCAATAATGCTTTCTTGACTTTGTCGTAGTCCATTGACTCAGATGCTGGCATTCTTCCGAACACGTTCAACGCTTCGCCAACTAAACACAAACTAAGTGCTGTCGCCCACTCAGATCGCTCCCAGCCTTGTTCTAAAGCAATCCTTTCAAAACGATGTAGATAAGCATCAAGGTCATCTCGCTTATCGTCAAATGGAGCCATTAACTTTCGTGGACAAATTGTCTTTGTTCTTTGCGGCTCCATTTCCGAAGAAACCGACGATCTGTCCGCGTCATCTCTTCCGATAGACACATCGGCCAAACGCAACTTCAACAACAAAATTTCTTTTTCCGCTTCGCGTGCTTCTCGAGCTTCTTTTTGTGCTCTATCAAAAGGCTAAGCGATTCTTCGCGGCTAAGTCCCAGAGAATTGGCTACCCCCAACAGCTTCTCATAATCCATGTTCCTGCGACGTGTGAGACCGAGTATTCAGGAAATAAATCCTGGCAAGCTCGCCAATATTTTGTCACGGTCTCAGGGTGGTAAACACGACGCAAGGAGCGTTTGGGTTAAGAAAAGCCTTTATGGGGCATGAACACAAGAAAAATACAAATATTAAGAAAACACGCGTTATCAAACCAATATCTAAACCCTAACACACAACAAACTATATACAAAGCTGAATAATTACAAACACTAACTTAAGTCCTCGGACACGACGTATAAACAGTTCAAAATATTTACATGAAGTCCCTTGACATGGCCACGTCACGTCGTCGTCGCTGCTTCCGGCGACACGTTGTTGGGCCCGCTGATGCGTCGTCGTAGAGTCGGCGTCGCTGATTCCGACGTTCGGCCCTCGGTTGAGCTGGTCAGGAGGTCAGGATGGTGGGGTGACCTGAGCGCCTGGAGCGCCCGGTCAACTCCGCAAGCCTGCGGATCGTAGCCACAGGGAATCCGGGAAGCAGCGCCGTCAGCCCGTAGCTGCGGCTTCCGATGGGGCGTTCGCTCAGCTCGCGGGTCGTGGCCGCGGCAGCTGAAGCACAACTTCCATTGGGTTGCCGCCGTCTCCGCGATTCACCCGTCCTGTTCGGCCTCCAGCTCCTTCTGCCTGCCTGCGTCCCAGAGCGTAGCTGGACTGCTCTCTTCGGCTACGTGTCCCTTATCCCATTGGCCACGTAGCTGCGCGTGCCCTTTTGTGCTTCTTTTGCTTTCATGTTGTATTCCTTTGAGACGCTCTTATTTTCTAACTTCTTCTTTCTTTATTTCTGTCACCGACTGCACGTGTCTTCTTGTTCTCTTCTTCTGCTTTTTCTTTTTCTTTCTTTCTTCATTTTGTGGCTCATGACAATCAGAAAGTACGTCTCATGTAGGACGCGCAGTGATATCTTCATGACTGAACAGTGAGGAAAACGTGTCATTTAGAATCTGCGCACACATAACGTGCGGAACTATCTCACCATTTGAATCTGCGAGGATAACATCTGGATAGGAAACTGGATTTATTATGCGCCAGAACCTGTGAAGATTAGTGATAAGCATCGATGCTAAGTCACGACGAAAAATAAACCGACGTGTTGTTTTAAAAATGGATTGGTACTGGGAATTGCATTTTTCGTATCATTTCAATGACACAGACTATACGGAGTGGAAAATTTATTGTAACTGCAATTCCTCCAGCGCGGAAGTGCGTGGTCGTGGACATTTCATTCGCTAGAGGCCATTGTCAGATGTACGTGGGCAAATTTCTTGACGAGTAGCACAGCCCTCATGGGACCAGCAGTTCGAAACAACGTAGCGAGGTAAAGGTGAGGTCATTGTTGCTTCGACTTAAACTTCAAGCAGTTCATTATGTAAACCAACCGCCATCACTTTCATAAAAAATAAGTAGCAACTGGTATGTGAAATTATTCAGATCCAATGCACCTGCTCCAATCTATGTGAGGTGACTATTTCGCGAATTAGGGTGATCAAATGATTTAAGACTTCATCTTCGGGAACGATTTTTTCAATTTAGTGATTAGGTGCCTGCGTGGCAAGTTAGCAAGACGCGGAGACCCCTACCACGCGACTCACGTGACCCTCTCGACCGCGAATGAAAGTGCCTCCAGGATTAGCCCACTTAACTCGGTGAGAAATCTACTGAGTCTATGTGCCAAACCTTCGCAAAAGAAAGCGTAGAAAGCGTCTGTTTAATAAAAGTGAAATGAAAGCAGCGTCGTGGCCCTAATTTACATTTCAGCACCAAGCCTACCCGCTTCAGGCCGAATACGTAGCAATTTTCAATTCTTTCACTCGCTTCTCGGTAAGTGAATGGTGTTGCGGTTTTTCGTTTATGTGCATCTTACCTCGGCAACAAAATTCGGACGTTATCTTGGTGGTCATCTTGAGATTGTTCCTAGATAATGAGAGCTACAACTAACATGAGCCAGTCGCTATGTTAACACACAGGGGGCTCGCCAACATGGATTAGATTAGAGTGACTTGAGGCAGCAAACGCCAGCATACGCTATCCTGGGCTCGTGGCAGCTCGCACCCTGAAACGATTAAAGCACCAAGGTGCCACAGCGCATGCCAAAGGGCCATAGCGATGCCACACGTGGTAAAAGCCCACAGACTAGTGTTGGGGCCAGTAATATGGGCCCTGAAGCCAGTATGTTGCCGTTGCTTCTACGAATTCATGGCTGGATTTCGAAAATCAGGTCAAGGATGAAGAGACGAAGAGAAGAGACGCCATTTGAGACGACAAATTCGCTTTTTTTCAAGTTATTCGGTGTACCATTGAATTATCGAGCAAGGTACACATGGCGCATTCTCCTTCAACGGCTCAGGCTGCTGAAGGAGCCCCGAAACGTACGTCGTCCTCTTCACCATCAGCCATTGGTGGACGCTGCTTCAAAGATGGCCAGTCTCCCGCCGCACCAAATACGAGTGAGCTACGGTGTAGAGACGGCCCAGCTGTCATTTCGTCACGTCAGCCCTCGCCAGATGAACCATTTTATTATTTGTTGTTTTGTCGTCGCACTTCGCTTGCGTCCACCCGTGTCTCCGGTCCGCACGCGCCGGCCCCAGCATCAGACCTCTAGTTGGTCCATGCGTCTTGTTCCCACTTGAAAGGCAGCTGTGTGACAACTCTTACCAAGGAATTCGTTCCGTCATGCATGGGCTGTCTCGGTAACGCTACCATCCACAACTATCCTTCCTATAGCACGTTCCCGCAGGCCCTCCGTTTCCTTTCCGAGTTATTTCACTCACCACCGCTTCGGAGGTTATCACACCGACCCCACGAGGCGTGAATACCACTATCGTGGCCACGAGGACCTCACAAGCGCTAACTACACGGTACCTTCAGGGACCGCCAGAACCCTGACGTCCTTGCCCTCCTAAAATTCGCTGCAAGCACCAGCAGGCATGCCTTCTGAAGAGCTGTGCTCGTATCTCCAGCGGATGCCTGGCCTACAGGTGTGTTGCGGTACATCCCTCCAATCTATTTTCTTCAACTCGAGAATATTTTGTACTTTAGCAACGTGAGCAAGCAATATTTTCGCTATCTCCTGGCAAATCGCGAGCTGCCAGATGGCCTCGTTTTGGTGCTCTGACTATCAGCAGGTACGGGCAACTAACTGCGGGGGCCATGGTTTCACACTAAAGCATCCCTACACTCATATTCTCGCAATGTTTAAGGAATTGACACTTTTACATTTTAGTGCACTTATAAAATAAATGCAACCTTGTTACCAATGTACATTCCCAGTACAAATAAACGGGGTCAGTACCTTGTCAGAGTTACGACATAACTCCTGTAGCAGTAGCTACTCAGTAACGCCTGCCATTCAATAAAAGGGCAAAATACTTCTAATTAGAAGTACCACAGAAACTTTGCAGTGAAAGTATTATTTACACAGTAGCGCGAAGCACACAGACGGCGAAAGAAACAGACGGGACACATCGTGGATGCAGTGGGACACAGAGAAAGTGTGCATTCTTATATTCCGTATCCTGGACGCAACGCACAATGCTTTCATAAAAGAAACCAAGTATACACTTAGGCTCATACAGCCTGTGTCCTTCCTCTATTTATGACTGTGCTTCATGCAAAAACGGCGCCAGTGCTGCTGCCTAGCGCACCTCTGGGTTATGGCATGGCCTTGATACTGTCAACCACTAGAGCCTCTAACTTCCGCAGCCCATCTGAAGGAAGCCCTGACAGATTAAGCAACAAGTGCGCAGTGGCTGAACTGACCGCTCTATCCCTCGAACAAATATGTTTGCAATGCGGGCTTGTTGGTATGGCATCTTATGGTACGTAGCTTCTTGGCGAAAGCAAATTCCCTCTGGTCGCCGCAATGCGCCTTCTGGCACAATCGTACCACCACCTCTGAAAGCGCGAGGCAGCACAAATCTGCAAATTTGCAACAGTACTTACATCTACATTCGCAGTTTTAAAGCGAAGCTTTTTATGGCCAGGCGAAATCGCCTGTCCACAGAAAACTATCATCATCAGCATTTGCTAGAGCTTCGTCGTCTTCTTCCGCAGCTGGCTCGTTGGCTCGTGCTGGTGCTCGGCACGCGCTCGTGCCACTGCTCCCGCGTTCGTCGTCGTGGTCTTCATCCGCAGCTGGCTGTGCTGCCGCTAATCATTCCAGCATAGAATTTCACTTCTCTTCTATCGTCGTAATGGAGAGATCGCGTTTACGGGGTATGAGCCATTCATTGTCTTACGTAACGGACAGATGTAATTTTCAAGCAATTTAAGTTCGGAGAACCGCAAGTTCTCGAAGAATCGCAAGTAATCGAAGAATCGCCTGCCATTCACAATGGCGGGCGAATGCTGCTAAACACGCCGCCGAGCAAACTCGAGACATCGAACGCAAACGACATTGGCGGACTGTGGGCATACCGTCAGTGACGTCGTTATCTCCGTCACTGCCGAACGTGTGTGTAACCTCATAATTGAGAAATACTATAATGAACCCTTGGGATTAACCAAGTGAGAAACACCGGGGCCGCACGTTTCAGCTTCGTTTCAATTATTTTTTGCTCTACCGCCGTCGCATGCCATTGAACGACGCCCTCCTCACTGCCGTCTACGCCACTCACCTCCACCGCCTTTTGTCTGGACCCACGCCAGCCTCAGACCAATACGCTTCGACTCTACTTCCCAAGTTGCGCCACACCAGGTACGTGGCGCAAGACGCTACCCTAAGCGGGGAAGACATCGCATCTCATATATACGGTATCAGACTTGGTCCCCCTGCGGCACCGTCCTCACGCAGGCGGGCAGCTCACAGACCCTTCCACCGCTTCTACGGCTGAAATCCTAACAGCGCGCTCTGTGCTCAACATGCGCCGATCTAATCTGTGACAGCGACGGCTGCCTCTGCCTACTGCCTGTACTGACCATCGATGTCACACTGCCCGTCGTCTGCCACACTCTAAGCCTCGAACCTCAGATTGTCTTCTCAGTTTGTCCCCTTCGCCCCAACACGGACACCACCTGGATTCGCTAAACAGACGCTATGAAGTGCAGTTAATGTACCGTATCGACTCGTGTACGAGCCGCACTTTTTTCACAATCTAACAATTCTGAGAAGTTTCCGACAATTCTGCAGGAGCGCGTTATACTGTTGCAGAAAGAAACGCGGTTGAGGGCGGTGGCACCACAGGCAGCAAAAGACGCCATATGGATAGTCATTTCACGCTTACATCTTCTCTAGATTACGGGAGAGCCAGCAATTTTTTCCTCCTATATTTTGGGCGGCCAAGTTAGCTGTGCGGCCCCACATGGGTGTGGCCCTTATAAGAATCTATACGGTATGCAGTTTCGTAGTTTCTCTTCTTTCTATTCGTACGTGTTTTGTATGCATTTCAACGACTCTACGCGCTAGATGGGCAGCAGAGTGGCAGCGTTACTGTCGCCCCCAGTGCCAGTGACGAAGACCACGGTTCACAAGCTTGTAGCTCGAGATGAAGAACACTCTACAGCACCCGTCCCGAGCGGTCATGTCCGATTACTGCTCCCGGGAACCATCAGCACACTGGCTGGCTGGAATTCAATAAATCGTGGCCGAGGCGGCTCCCTCTTCGTGCCGCCTCGACACTAAGTTATCAAATGAAGACAACTCACTTCTTGTTGTGGCGATGTATTGCTTCATTAAAGATGAAACATAAGCTTCATCTCCATTTATGACTCCGAAACGTGTAACATCTAAAAATACCGACAGCCGAGATCCACAAAAATTTAAGAATCAAATGCGTGCGCATCTTAAGAAGGACCTTACCTCGCTTCTTTCTGTGCACCTTTATTACTGCACTTGCCAGGTAACATTACATGAAGTGAATATCCTGGGCAGTAGCAAAGGCTGAACGGCGTATGGAAGCGCGATGCATAAAAAATTAATGCAAGCGCAAGTGAGACACGTTGTGTTATATGCCCTCAGGCTCCAATCAATTACCTTCATTGAAAATATAGTTGCACCATATTTTTCGCATCGTCAGGTTCATTAAAAGCGCACCACAGCCGAGCAGATACGCATTTGGAATTAATGAGTGGAAATCCCCTCTAAGATGACAGATAGCATCTTCCAGGCACTGAGAGGAACCACCGTGCCACTCCTTTCACTTAAACATTTTCCAGATGTCATTAAACTTGCAGCAACATCTTGATCAGATGTCACAAGATGCAAGCAACAGGTTTTAAACATATACATTGTATCTGTTCTTTTATTGCGTTATCTTGACGTGCACAATTATACATACAGCACCGGAAGAATACGTAATGAGGTGCTTAGCTGCTTTAAGTATTTCAAATGAGTTTGCGGGCTTCATTAAAGACCCCGTGCACTCTGTCTGTTGTGGTTGTTGCGTACGAACATTGAAGAAACTACATGTAAGTGTGTCTTGGCTGTGTTTCAGAGAGGTTGCTAGTAGCGCCTGTAAGGTGTTATATGTTTTCTTCATTGTGGTTATGTCGTTGCCCGACGTTATCTCCTTAAGTAAGGAAGCAGGAACAGGACGAACAACATGTCCTTCTGTTGAGAGTCAAAACACAGTTTCTGCTGCTGTCACGCACTTTGCTTGACGCCTTATTGTTTTTGTCTCGTCCGGACAAGCAGCGGCTTTACAATATTTACGCAACTTCTTAAAATAGCCAGTTTCCTACCCACTACAGTCGAGTGCCCCCCATATCACAAGTTCATAGTACGACAGCGTGCTCATTTGATCTTGTTGGTACATCTTGCGAAAGAGCACAAATTTTGAAACGCGCGAACCAGGTCAATCAAAAGAAGCACAGGACAGCATTCAGCCTGGTCTTTGCCGTGTGTCCCACTGTTCGAGATTCTGCTGTTTGACTGTAGTGAGCGTAGTTATCAACGCAAACCTTACACGTTGCATAGGATAAAAATTTACAGAATTGTTCCGATCGCAGTTTCTTGTCCACCATTTAATTAACAGCTTCCCATACATTCCCACACATGCTTCAGATCTGCATGAACATTGATTTAGGCCAACCTGCAGTTTTTCTGTCATAATAAATATATATATATATATATATATATATGTATATCTCTTGGATCTTCGTATTACTATGATACTAGTCAATATCTCGAAACTGAATTTGCTTTGTACGTTCCTGTGTCCGTCCATTCCTTTACGCTGACGACGACCGTTGTCGCCCCCGACGTTCTTTTAATGTGCAACATTTTTTGGCTAGGTGCACAGGGTTATTGTCTGCTCCGTTCCGCTTGTACTTCAGTTTCGAGTCCCCAAAAAAACTCGTATCAAGAGTACTATTCATTAAGCCTGTTTAGTATATTAGCATTAAACCTGTACTATGAAACCAGTTTTAATACGTAGCAATAATGCTACGCATTGAACAAGCACGTCCGGAGCCGCGATTTTAGCCTCGGCGCGTCAGCGCCCCATGCTCTAATCATTAGGGCACAACCACACATATATTTCACTCGGGACAATACCAATTAGCTGTTTCAGATGGTCGCCACGTTTTGATTACGATTATGATTTTCGTGCACATACCTACAAAAGAAAATTGGCGAAGAAGCGGGTGGCACACATATCGTTTTACCGATCAGCTCTTTGAGATGATCGCCATGTGTTGAGGATGATGATTGTTCCTCAAAGATAATTGGACATACTCAAAGAGCGACTGGTACAATAGCGCATGTCCACAGCGGGAGATTGGCAAAAAAGTGGGTGGTGGATATCTAACTATCTCGTTGAGAGGATAACCGTGGGTTGAAGATTAGGATTTACAAGATATGACACATAGCCACAATGAAGTATCGACCATGAAGCGTGTGCACGTGTCGATTATGATGAGAATTTTCATATTATGGCAGACAGCCAAACAAGGAATCGGCCAAGGAGCGGGTCAACGCGTTCATTATGATGACGATTTCCATGCTATGCGACATCTCCACAAGAGGGAATGGTCTAGAAGCGGGCGGTAGACGTATCGTGCCACCAACCAGCTCTTCGAGCTGTCCGCCGCGTGTTGATTATGCCTATGATTTCTATACTAGGGTGCAAACCCATAAGGGGAGATTGACCAAGAAGGAGCCGGCAAATTAAAGTAAATAAGAAGAAAGGAGGAAATATAAGCCAATGTAAGATGTGTCGTATTGCGTAGCCAGAACGGAGCCTGAGAACAAGCACACGCAGTTTCCTTTACGCCAAAGACGACGGAACGAAATGTACAGATTGATAGCTTTTTAATAACATCTCCTGAAATGATTAGCTTCGCATGGATTCCAACATGTACGTCGGAGCTGCATAATTCTTCCCTCTCCTTCTGCCGTCTCTCTAACCTCCTTTGCCGTCCACATACAGGGTAGCAAACCCAAGTCTTGATTCCGGTTAATCTGCCTGCCTTTCTTTCTCTCTGTCGTTGTCGCAGAAACATTACCAAATGATGCTTATTAGAACATCGAGGCTCAAAAGCAATAAACCATTAACACAGCGAATGCCTCATAACCGGTGGTATAAATGTTTATTTACACAAACAATGAATTTCAAAACTGGCTTCAGTAAATTTTGTATCTGAAGGTTCGTCTCAAATGACACATTGCCAACGCATCGGGCGGGTAGGTGCTTCGATGTATTTTTTTGTTGAATGATCGAAACAGTAAATATGACTGCTTTACACAAATTTTTCAAACGAATTACAAAGGCCACAAGGCAACCTACTCATGATGACATAAAAGAAATGAAAATAACCATGACGCACCAATATTCTCTCAAACATTTTAAAATAATAAAAGGGGCAACCTTCTCGAAAAAGAAAAAAAATGCATAAACATCGGTTCCATAAAGCTATATCATCATCATCTTTATCATCAACGTCATCCACGTTATCTTATTTTTAAGTTAACTGCAGGAAAAAGGCCACTCGCAGCGACCTCCCATTACCCCTGTCTTGCGGTAGCTAGTCCCCAAGTTGCACCTGCAAATTGCCTAACTTCATCACCCACCTGGTTTTCTGCTTCCTCAACTGCGCTTTCCTTCCTATGGCACTCATTCTATAAGGCGACTGGTCCAATGGTTATCTGCGTTACGAATTACAAGGCCTACCAAATTCCATTTTTTTCTACTTGATGACAACTAGAATATCGGCAGCCCCCATTTGCTCTCTGATCCACACCGCTCTCTTCCTGTTTCTTAAAGTTACGCCTAAAATTGTTTCGTTCTATCGCTCTTTTTGCGGTCCTTACCTTGTTCTCAACCTTCATTAGCCTCAAAGTTTCTACACGATATGTTAGTCCCGGCACAATGGAATGATTGTACACTTTTCTTTTTGAACTTATAATATTTTTAGTGCTTTCTTTGTGCACACTTTTAAATAAACCGTATCTACTTAGATATTGGCAGCCTGAGAGTGTTAATGTTTGTGTTTGTGTGTCGAATTTGCCAACATAAGTTAATATCCATTACTGTGCTTTCGTCTTTGTGACCTGTCATCTTGCTGTTTCATTCTGTTTTACTTCTCTTCTCCTTATCTTCAACTGCTTTTTCTATCCCCTCATTCCCGAAGGGTAGGCAGGCTTTGTGCCCCTCTCGGTAGCAGTTGCCAGCCTGCGCCTTCGCGATTTCTCTCTCTGTGCACTCCATGTGTGTTTTCATAACAAATAATAATACTCATAATACCATACGGAAAGTAGGCATGTCGGCTGGCCTCACGTCGGCATCATGTCAAATCCGTTTGTTTTCTTCATGCAGTTGCTTGCCTTTGGATCGACAGCGGCGGCCAGAGGAATGAATCGCACGCTCATCCTCGCTGAACCCATGGGACATTTTGAAGACTGCGCACAAGCCTACTTCAAACCGTGCTGGGAGCTGTCACGTGCGGCTACATTGACGTCACCAGGCCAGGACATAAATGCACAGCATCCATCGCATTTCTTGAGTGGGCATGTCGGCTGGCCTCACGTCGGCATCATGTCAAATCCGTTTGTTTTCTTCATGCAGGTTAGTGACGATGTTTCATCCGTCAAATGCGATGACCCGTTCTTTGTCCAGCTGACATGCCCACGCACCTTATCTGCTCTGTTGGACGCAAATTGCTTCTCTCTTTGCTTATGTTGTGTGGCTACGTCGAGCCTAATCCTGGCCCAGACGTTCAACAGTTGCTTGCGGAACTCTTAGAAGGTCAGAAAACTATTCAGAAAAGGCTGGATGGTATTGAGTTAAAGAAAGTAGAAGAAGTCGCTTCTGCTATAACTGAAATGAAGGCAATGGCATAGAAGCTGGAAAAAAGGGTCGGAAGCTTAGAAAGCAAACTGGTTGACCTTGAAGACAGAAGTAGGAGAAATAACTTGATTGTTCTTGGTATCCCGGAAAAAATTAACGAAAGTTCCGACGAGCTCAGTGAAAGCGTACTCAAAGGCGTATTTTCTGACGTCTTAGGCACCCAAATATCATCTGCAGAAAGGATTCACAGAATTGGCCGCAAACAGCCAAGTAAGCCTCGCCCAATAATCGTGAAACTTATTGATCATCGCGATAAAGTAGCTGTACTAAAAAACGGCTTTAAACTTAAAGGTACAGGTATCTCGATTTCCGAGGACTTTTCAGAAGCTGCACGGCATAAAAGAAGAAATCTTTGGAAAAGCACGGCGGAAAATCGTAGGGCAAGCGAAAATATGAAATTAACCTAGGAAAAAATTCGAGTTGATGGTACTCTATTCGTTTGGGATGCAGACCGCAAAGAAAGAGTGCCAGTTCAGGGGAATGTCGTTAAGAAATCGCAGCAGTGAACCGAAGCAGAGCCAGGCAAATTACTTCGATGTATTCAGTTTAATGCCCGCAGTATTATTAACAAACTTGATGACTTAGAAAGTATCATACTTGCGCATACACCACATGTCATTGTAATCACCGAAACCTGGTTACATTCAGAGATTAACGATGATGAAATAACACCTCCAGGGTATAGCATCTATCGGAAAGACAGACCTTCCCGTGGCGGTGGCGTAGCTATTATGTTTAAAAGCTACCTAAATGTGACCAGGCTGCTTGACATAGTTGGAATTGAGTGTGTCATTATGAAAATGTATTTTGAGGAACTGCATCTGGTTGTGGGTGCATTTTATCACCCTCCGGAAGCCGATAGAGCCTTTTTCGATGAAGTGAATGATTTTCTTTGTACCTGTAATGCAAATTCATGTAATGTACTCTTAGCTGGCGATTTTAGTGTTCCTCACGGTAAATGGGACAATGACTTACCACAGCCAGTTTCTAGTGCTGCTGAGCCTTTGGTCGACATTGTCCTCTTCCATGACTTAACACAGCTAGTAAAACAAGCCACCCGCGTTCAAAGCAACACACAATCTATTTTGGATCTTTTTCTTGTGAGCGGCAGCATCCTTCGTCGAAATCCGACTTTGCACGTGTTTGATAGTGTATCTGACCACCGAATGTTATCTTTAAGCATTCCATTGCGCATAATGAAAAAAGTGAAAGAAGAACGCATGGTGCCAAACTTTACACGTGCTAATGATGTCGCCATTCTTGACTTGTTAGATATATCATTTTCTGAATTCAATAGTTTGTACGAACACGCACTTGCTCTGTTGACGGTTTGTGGGTTTTCTTCAGAAATCTTTTAATGAAATGCGTTACAAATTACGTTCCCACAAAGATTATCAGAGTACATTCTGTTCGGCCATGGATGACAAGAGAAGTAGTGCGCACGCGGAGAAAGCTAAAGAAAGTGCGCAAGCAGCTGCGCCAGAACTGATCACCGGCTTATGTATCGAAACTTTCCGATATGCGTCTACAGTTAAATGAAACTATAAAAAAGGCTAAAGACTACTATTTTAATACCTCTTTGAAAAACTTTCTGCTTTCGTCCCCCGTGAAGTTCTGGCGACACTTGTCACCTCAGAAGGGACAGGCGTACAAAATCCTAATTGACGGTGAATTAGTCACCGATGAATCACTACTTGTGTCATCATTTAACAAGTTCTTTTGTTATGTCTACACGATCGACGATGGCAAACAACCCAATTTTGTAATTTCTGAGGACGTCCCTCAAATTACTGACATAACGATAACTGAAGAAGGCGTTTTGTCACTGCTTCTTATTACTGACGTAAAAAAACACCTGGAATTGATTGTATACCAAACACATTTCTAGTAAGGTATGCCGAATGGTGCTCGAAGTACGTGTCACTTATATTCAAAAAATCATTATCCACTGCAGAACTCCCTACAGATTGGAAGCGCGCGAAAGTTGTCCCTATCCCTAAAGCTGAAAACCCTTCACTAATTACTTCATACAGACCAATATCTTTACTATGTGCCTGTTCAAAGATGTTAGAACACATTATTTTTAAGCATGTGTCAAACTTTCTGCAGCAAAATGATGTGCTTGATCGGCGACAACACGATTTCCGTAAGGGTATGTCGACGGTTACCCAACTCCTTGAGACGATACATGATTTTGCCTTATCTTTAGATAAACACAGTCAAATAGATATTATCTTTTTGGACTTCGAGAAGGCATTTGATCGTGTCTCACGTCAAAAGCTTTTGTTAAAATTAAAACATATACTAAAAAATAATTCCTTGTTGTCATGGATAGAGGCATACTTATCGTCTAGGAGCCAATGTGTATCAATCTCAAACTCGTGTTCATGCCCGGCACCAGTGAAATCCGGTATTCCGCAAGGGTCGGTTCTAGGGCCATTAATCTTTTTATTATTCATCAATGACATCGTAAATGAAATACCTGTACAGATCAAGTTGTTCGCAGATCATTGTATCCTTTACCATGAGGTAAATAATCCTAATGACCAGAAATTATTAAGTACTGCTCTAGACAAACTGCATATTTGGTGCGAAAAATGGCAAATGAGCATCAATACAGAAAAACAGTTCGTATGACAATATCAAGAAAGAAGGCGCCACTGACTTTTTCGCACTCGATTAACGGTCGCTGTCTTACTGCTTTAAATTATTATAAATACCTAGGTGTAATAATCACTTCAGACCTCCGGTGGAATGACGACATCACTTTTATAGAAAAGAAAGCCATGAAAAAACTTGGATACCTAAGAAGGTCTCTACGCCAGACGACTCAAGAAATAAAATTATTGGCTTATAAAACCTATATCCGTCCACTTTTGGAATATGCCTCCGTGGTTTGGGAACCGTACACTAAGAAAAATATTGATAAACTTGAGAACGTACAGAGAAAATCCGCTCGTTTTATCTTTCGCTCGTACAGTCGCCATACTTTAGTTAGTGCTCTTCTTCAAACAGCGAAGTAGGAATCCTTGCAACTACGACGAAATCGCGAAAGATTAAAATACATTGCTCTGTAATGATAAGCTTGGCATTGCCTCCAGTGCATACATCGAAAAAGTTACGTGACGACCCACGCGGGCGTATCATTCAAAACCATTAAAGGAATTTTCTTGCAGGACCAACACCTACAAGCATTCTTTTTTTCCGCGAACTGTACGTGAGTGGAATGGTCTCCCGAGTGGTTTTCTGGATGCAGCAACAGTGCCTTCTTTTTTAGCGCAGCTGAAACAATTGTAACAACCTTCTTCTTTTTTTTTTGGTCATCGTATCTGTTCTAATCCTTTTGCTGTTCGAACTTTGGCACATCTTTCAGTATATGTTCTGCATTGTGTAATTTATTTGTATTTCGCTAAATATGTTCCCAATTGTGTGTTCAGCGTTTTTCTTCTTTTTTTTTCTCTACACTTTTGCTTAACATTACAGTGTGCTATAATGTATTCTGTTCAACCAGAGAGACATTGTCTCACTGCCCACGCCTGCTTATGGCTTTATTCTAAGGCTAGCAGAAACCTTGTAAATAAATAAATAAATAAA
The DNA here is from genome assembly GCF_013339745.2 of Dermacentor silvarum. NCBI lineage: Eukaryota > Metazoa > Arthropoda > Arachnida > Ixodida > Ixodidae > Dermacentor > Dermacentor silvarum. Next base: position 45,646,570 of record NC_051155.1, read on the forward strand.
TAAATAAATAAATAAATAAATAAATAAATAAATAAATAAATAAATAAATAAATAAATAAATAAATAAATAAAGTAAGTAGCGCACAATCATCAGTAACAACGTAAAGTGAGAACTTACTATCTGAACAACAATTTTTCTGTCTAATATGAGAGAATTTAGAATTGTATTTTTAATAAGCTTCCGACTAATTCATTTTCTTTGTTTTAGGTTACAACTTTAACCTCTTCCATATTTTTTCCACCCCTTCCCATAACCAACTATTCATTAACCTGGATTTTTAGCCTTTTTGCACCACAGCGGGTAAGCGCAATTATTTGTGGAAAATGTAGGCAAGCACGCAATATGGTGGGCTTCACAGTGAGAGAACGCATCTTTCGCAGTAAATCACTCTAGGGACAAAGTAATTGCTTAAGTCGACTTCCAACGTTGTTTTTCGACGCGTATGTTCACAGTGAACTGAAATTTGGGGAACTTCCTCAGAATTTAGGTGGAATTCGATGTTTAATCCATTATCTGAAGCATGCCTTTAGTCAGCTTTTTAAACAACGTTGCGATTTAGAAGGAACAACCACACGTTGCGCAGATTGATGCGTATCGTTGACAACGCTGCAAGTAGCGATTGCAGTGATCCCTTATGTCTGGCAGGGTAAACGCTGAGCAACCTGTATTAAAAATTCTCCATGAAACCCAAATACGTAATATGTCTTAAAATTGGGTCAATCGTGAGAATGGGCTATCCTGAACATTGTTTATTGCGCGGCTCTTTTCACACCATGCGGCTGGTAGGCTAAAAATATTGCTGCTAGATGTGTATAGTTTTCTAGTGAAAGAATTTATAATAACTTCGCGTTATATCCTCAACGTTTCAGAGAGCTCGAGCTCCCACTTTGTTTTCAAGATTAAAACTCGCGCTTTCCATAAAAAATTGCCGGATGCACCACCCATTTGCTTTGATACCTTTTAACTATTAAAACTATTCTGAAAATTGATAATGGGATGACATCTCTTCTCGGAAAGTAAGATATATCCGAATGAAAAATAATACAATGCCGACAAAAGTGGTGTAGTCAAACGGACTAGACGTCTGCGCTTCCAAATGTAAGTCTTACGTATTGAGTAGTTGGTTATTCTCAAGGTCACTCATGGAAGCGTAAACGTCTACTTTTTCCACCACACTACTTTGGTCCGCATCATTGTTTTCCTTTCATTAGTATGAACAACTCACGTTACAGCAAAAACAGATAATTGCTTTGGGCTACCTAACATACCAACAAGTGAATGCTGTGTTCTAGAGTGTAACTATGACACCTCTGTGCTAATTTGTAATTCAAGTTCTTTAACTTAACTTCTTTGAATGATTCGTTACATATAACACTTTCCTGTTTTAATGCTGAATCTATATAATACATTTAATCTGAGACGTAGTAACTTGAACAAAACCTATGTGGACTTTGTAGCGCCGCACTTTTAGATTAAAAAAAAAAAAGCCTTCTTTGTTGCTGCGTATAACATATAAGGAGCTGAGTGTCTTTATTTAGTCGCCTATGAAATCGTCAGATTTAAATGACGGCTCATAGCGTTTCAGCTATCAGTGTGTATCAGGTATGAATGCGGGCTTCATTGCCTTCAAGGGTACAGTTATCTAAAATAATCTACAAAAGTACTTGTATCAAGCATAGTTTTGAGATAGAAGATAAGAATTATTGCACAGATGCGGTAGTTTACACAAGGACATTGCAGCTCTAGCACTTTGGCAGCTGAGTTCGGTTCACAAGCCCTTGGGATCTGAGGCCACTATCATGGCCTGCTATAGCTCCAAATGGAGCTGACTGAACCAGTCATGGCCCTACGTCCAGTTATACCGACAACTGAGAAAACGCAATAAAGCAAACACTTCAGCCAAACACTCGATTCATACATCATACTAGGCACGTAGGAATCGTCCAAATCAGCAACACAAGCAGCATGATTTGGCGGGAGAGCCTCGCCGTGAAGTGATTCTAAAACAGGAAGGAATAGTACGAGATATGCAGTCACAGCAGATGGGCGTACGAAGGAGAATCCGAGTTTGATGCGTAGACGACCACGGGGTCCTCGGAATCCTCCTCGTAGCTCATGATCAGATGAGGACTTCTTGTTGGAATCTTGGTTTAGCGCGACCGACTGCCGCCCCCGAAAACGTTCTCGCGTGCTGAACACGCAATGCGGGAGGCTACGCGAACGGAAGGACGTGTCTCGCATGCTGTCCAAACGCAACCCTCAAGGCGCGGAGAATCATTACTTTCGGAAGTTCTTAAATCCTTGCTCTTGTATGCAGCTGAGGCGAGTGTAGGAACTATGCACGCTGACTGACAAAAACAAAACAGCAAAAATTGTTCGCGCAGAACGCAGGTAGCGTATGAGCTGCTGTGAGTGAGCGCATGCGGACGACGGTCTCTGTGCACTGCTCCCTCTTAATCCACTATATGAATATTGCATTGCAGTGAGCAACATTATTCTTTTAATCAGATGATCGCAAAAGCAATGCACACATGGAAGGGGCGGGGGCTGCTATCTATGTATTCATTCCTTTTGTGGTGGTCTGGTTCCCGCAAGAATCTTCATATTTACTGTCATGCATCAACTAGCCCAGTTGCATGTTCTTAGGGATATTGCATGTCCTTTTCGAGGCAGTTAGAGGCTCCGGGATTCGCCAAAAACAAACTCATCAGATGCCATGAATCACCTAGATTTTACCATCAAACAAAATGTTCTTCGTAGTGTGAAAATAATTGTTATTTGCTTAATTTTCCTGGTTTTCTTACGTCAGTAATAAACAGAGCTGGTAGTGAGTTTAGTTGTACGTTGCACCTCGATCCTGGAAATTTTTATGCCAGTCATACGTTTTCTTTCCTTGAGTGTTTTGACGAATAAAGCACAAGTACTCCACATGGCCGTAAATAAAGATTTATTTGGCCACAATGCAAGAATGCTGCGGAGCTGTAATGGATGTGCCTGTCAGAGCAATCTCGCGTGGGTGCTCGCAACACTGATTGTTTTGGCGGAATGTCTTCTATTGCTTCTTTACATGTGGGGCTAAATTTGCAGCTTAGCTTGTTGATAGGCCAATTTTAAATGTGAAAGGTGGGCTCTTGTCGCACTAAGCGAGTTTTTTTTTTTTTTTTTGCTGGAATACCCGGGATGAATCCAGCACAATGACAGGTGACATGAGCGCGGCATAACTTTGTTACTGTGTGGCCATTTTATTGTACAGGAGCCTCTTTCGGAGAGATTTTAGCATGGCAGTTTATCAGCTTATTAGCAATACCCTAAACTACCCCATATTTGAAGAGGTCAGTGGGTTACAGTTGCAAGAGAAGTCATACAAGTACGCACGAAAATACGCGGCATTGTTATACAATACCTATGAAAATAAGAGAAAAAAACTAGCGCTTAGTGATAGACAGATTTTTCGCAAGAGAATAGCTATTTAAAAATATCTAAGCCAAAGCGATATCAAAAAAAATTGCTGGCCCTCCCGTAATCGTTAGTAGATGTAAGCATAAAATGGCTACCGGCAAAGCAGATTGGTTGGAGGTGGTCATAGCCACAATCTGAAAATGGGTATAGTGCATGTTCGTAAGGGCGCACCCCACACCACGCCACACAACACTCCGCGGCGTGCCTGGTCCCCCAGCGTGGTGCCACCTCTCGAAGGAGGCGGTGCAAAATCGCGCCGCGGAACTCCTGGACCGCCGGCGTTGACAAGAGCACAGGCGACCCTGTCTCAGCGCCAAAAGATGACAATCAAGTTTATGGTGCCCAGTATCTGCCTTTTGAACGTCGCTCTTGGAAATGACAATAAAACTTCGGCGTACTAAAGGTTACAACTTGAGTGACATTGTGGACAAACATTAGGAAGAACTCGGAAGCAGTAATTTTTTTAACTTGCTTGGGCGGTAACCATCGTGTGTAATACGGTCCTGTACAAAGGGTTTTGGGCCATAGACCGCATTTACTTAACTTCTCACTGGTGGCCCGGATGATCTCTTTTTCTTTTCGCGACGGTGCCCGGATAACGGTTCTGGCTTTTCGCTCAAGGTCACTAGAAAGTCACTGACAACGGCAGCCAAAAACATTTCATGCTTAAAAAGCAAGAAAAGCCTTTGCGCAGAAGGACGCCATCAGAAATTGACGCTATCAGTTGGCAAGTGCTTCTATTCACTGGACATGCGCGGTATGAAAGAATTAAAGGAAGTGTTTGTATTACAGCGAAACCCCTTAACTTTGATGGTCATTGCGTGATCAGCGATAGGGCGGTGCTGAAATGAGCCGATTGCGCAATGACATACGATGATGAATTTTCTGAAAAAGCACAGACGGGAATCTTTTCGGCGTAGTGCTAGGGAAGGCGAAAATAAGCTTTGTGGTTGTTAAACGTGTGAATATTTCTTTCATGATTTTCGATGAGCGTCAGTGGCGGCGTTGGCTAACACTCCCAAGGTTAGATCTAATAGACATACACAAACACCCAAGAAAGTGGATGGGAAAACTGCGCCGCAGCAGCTCAATGAGTAAGATCGTCGTACTCGTAATGCGGAGACATGATTTCGGACCCAACCTACGGCCAAGCTGTCCTTATCGTCCAGTTTATTTACCCTTTACTTCACCATTTCTACATCTCCATTTAAAGCGAGTAATTTACTCTATGCTTTCCTTGATTTCATTGCCTGTGAGCTTCATATGAGTCGGACTAAAAAAAAAGAAAGAAAATCCCACGCCTAGGTTTTATTCATTTATTATTTATTTATTATACGTACTTTCAAGGCCCACTAGGCACAACAGAAAGAAGTGGTGAAAATAAACAATATTTGCTGTACAGCACAAGAATGTAAAAATTAAACTGCAAGGTAATTTGAACAGCGATATTGAAGTTAGTGGTGTCACAAATGGAGACTGTGGAAGTGGGAAGGCGGTTCCATTCATTGACGGTTCTTGGCAAAAAGGAAGAATGGTACAAATCAGTTCGACGAGATGCCACTTTAATTTTGTGTTGATGGTCGATACGAGATGATAGGCAACTGGGTGTGGTGAAAAGGTTTTCCATAAGAGAAGGGTTAAGATAATATATTCTATGAAAAGGACAGAGACGAGAATACTTGCGACGTAATCAGAGGTCAGTGTTCTTTTCATGGACGTGACGCTAGAATGACGTGAACAATTTGGGAGAATTCTCAATGCGGTTCTCAATGCTTTCAAGGGAAATGACGACATTGGTATGAGCAGGGTCCCATATGGCACAAGCATATTCTAATTTCGGACGGACGAATGTTTTATATAGAGTAATCTTTAGTGAGGTGGGTGCTGATGCCAAGTTTCGTCTCAAATAGCCTAAGGTTCGGTTTGCATTGTTAGTGACATATTCAACATGCATGTTCTATGAAAGGTTGTTTGTGACATACAGGCCAAGATACTTATATGAGTTAACAACCGACAGGGCAGTACCATTAGTAGAGTATTGGAATATATCAGAAGGGGCAGTGCTAAAGGAGACGCGCTTACTTCTGCATTTAGTTGAGTTGAGCAGCATTCGCCATTCGATGCAATATTTGGATACACCATCCCGGACGTCCTGTACTTTACGGTAATCACTAAGGTTAGTTGTCTTGCGATAGATGACACAATCGTCCGCGAACAGCCTAATGGTTGAATTAGATATACAGTCAGGAAGGTCATTATTGTAGATGAGAAAAAGCAGAGGACCGAGTACCGATCCTTCTAGTACACCGGATGTTATGGAACAAGGTCTGGATGCAAATTCGTTAGCGGTGACATACTGGGTATTGTTAGAGAGGAAATCCTTTAGCCATGGGGTCAATCCTTGGAAAATCCATGGGAAATCCTTGGGGTCAATGTTATGGAGGTAAAATGTGAAAACCAGCAAATCGTGAGAAACAGAATCGAAAGCTCGTGAGAAATCTAGAAATACGTAGTCGCTGTCGAATTTCTGATCCGCATTATTAAACAAGTCGTTCGTAAAAGAAAGCAATTGCGTATCACAGAAGAATTTTCGAAAGCCATGATGTGCATTGTTAAAGAAAGAGTTGGTCTCGAGAAAACTAATAAGATGTGAATAAATTATATGCTCTAACAGTTTGCTTGGAATGCATGTTAATGAAATTGGTCGGTAATTATTAGCGGAATGAATGTCACCTGCTTTATGAACCAGAACCACCTTTCCCACCTTCCATTCTTGGGGCAGGGCAGCAAGCTATAAGGACTGGTCAAAAATATTTAATAAAATAATGGATGAAATCAATTCAGTGCATTTTAGCACCTTTAAGTTAATGGAGTAGGGCCACAAGACTAAGAAATTTTAGATTGCTGAGCAGTTTGCCAACGCCCACCCAGTCAAATAACTGGTCGCAGTTTCACCTGAAAGGCGAAGCATCAATTGCGATAACAAATTTGTAGAGAGCTATACGGAGTAATGATAGTAGCTTTGTCAGCTGTATAAACTTGGACATGCAGCAGCACCGGCAACACGCAGAACTAATGTCGACGGCGTCGGCGTTTTGCCCGCGTTCGCACAAAAGGCGTGCGGCGTTGCCGACTGTTGCAGGAGCCTCTGATATAAATAGGCACTTGGTGCCGCAGCTAAACGTCACCTCCCTTCCCTCCCCCTCCCCCCCCCCCCCCCCCCCACCGCCTTTCGCGCGTCGGAAGAAGGCGCGTTTGCTCTACATATATGGGGATTGTAAAGGAGGAAAGAGACGCCTACTTCTGCAGCCCTTAAGGAAGCACGGCGCAGAACGCGCGTTTGTTCTCCGCCGTGGGTTCACTCCCCGTGAAAGAGCGCGTCCCTCGCGCCCTTTCACTCGCACATACAGGGTTCGGCGGCGCGCGGCGACGATTTCATCTCCATTGACGTCATACGGAACCTCACGGCAACGGCGACGACGACGACGACGGCAGAAATCTGCTTTGGAGTGTCCATATAATTGCTATCGCAATAAAAGATTGAATCCATAGGCGGAAAACTTGGAGCTGATAAAATCGGTACAGCTGTGGTAAGCGACTGCTGATCACTTCCTCTGGTTCATATTGTTACGACGCGCGACCAACGGTGTTTATTGAACAGGCCTCAGGGCGAGCCTCCGACGAGCAAGAAGAGTTCTCTTCTTCGTCTTCTCCGCTAACACTCCTCCTCTTCTACTAATGCGGCTACATTGACTGTAATATTCCTCCCCTCCTAGACGAAGCCCGCCGGCAAGTCAGCTAAGTTCTCGGTGTGAAGGGCTTGAGACGAGCGACATGCACAACCTCAGTCTTGGCGGAGCGCCGTCCAGTTGTGGTGAGACGCGCCAGTCGATAATTCACTTCACTGAGTTGGTCAACAATAACGCACGGGCCATTATAATTGGCAAGAAGTTTCTGACACAGGCCACGTTTGCGCACCGGACACCATAGCCAGACTAGATCCCCTGGAGAATAGGTGACATCCCGATGGTGCCTGTCGTACCGTGGTTTTGACCGCTCTTGCGAAGCCAGAGTACGTATGCGGGCCAAGCGTCGAGCTTCTTCAGTGAGACACAGAGTCTCGGCGATGGTGAGATCGTTGTGGGTGGAGAAAGAAAATATGGTGTCCAGTGTGTGACGCGGCGGACGAGCGTAGAGTAGGAAAAACGGGCTGTAGCCAGTAGTCTCGTGCTTTGCTGTGTTAAAAGCGTATGTAATGAATGGCAAAATGTCATCCCAGTTTTTATGGCCCGATGCGACGTACATGGACAACATGTTCACCAGTGTGCGGTTGGTACGCTCGGTCAGCCCATTTGGTTGCGGGTGATACGGTGTCGAGTGGCGAAAGCTGGAAGCGCATAATCGAAGAAGCTTTTCCACGGCATCTGCAGTAAACTGGTGGCCGCGGTCACTGATGATTACTCGAGGAGGTCCGTGACGGAGAATGATCGAATGCAGGAGGAAAAAGGAAACTTGGGTGGCGGTGGCAGATGGCAAAGCAGCCGTCTCGCAGTACTGGGTCAGATGGTCGGCACATACGATGATCCAACGGTTGGTTCCCTTTCGATGAGCGGGGAAAGGGACCCATGAGATCAATTCCAACTTGCTCGAAAGGAGAGCTCGGAGGCGTCAGTGGTTGTAGGAGGCCGGCTGGCGTCGTAGTTAGGTGTTTGTGGGCCTGACACTGAGCGCAACTGGTCACATGCATTTCAGTCGACCGACGCATTCAGGGCCAGTAAAACTGTTCTTGGGCACGATGAAACTTACGCGCTGCTCCGAGATGTCCGGAGGTAGGATCGTCGTGCATAACCTGCAGAATAGAGGAGCGTAGCTTCTCCGGAACTACAAGGAGGAAGCGGGCGCCAGTGGTTGCGAAATTCCTCTTGTAGAGGAGGCCATCACGAACACAATATCCTCGGCTTGTTGTGGAGTCATGCGCGTTGAAAAGTGGCTCTAAGCTGAAGTCTTCTCGCTGCTCCTTCTCGAAGGTCTCTTTATCAGGGAATGCAGGTGCCAAAGAAGCAATCAAATGATCAAAGTTGTCGGCATCACAAAGAGTGGTGTTTAGCGGCATTCGCGAAAGGCAGTCAGCATCAGCGTGTCGGCGACCACTCTTATATGAAACTGTGTAGTTGTACTCCTGAAGACGTAGAGCCCAGCGCGCGAGTCGACCAGAGGGATCACGAAGATTGACAAGCCAACACAACGAATGATGATCTGTGACGATTGTGAATGGGCGTCCATACACGTACGAGCGAAAACGTTGCACAGCAAAAATGACCGCTAGGCATTCCTGCTCCGTTACGGTGTAATTGCGTTCGGCTTACTTAACGTACGACTCGCACAAGCAATGACATGCTCGTTCCGGCCGCATCGCTGAACCAGGACTCCCCCGACCCCCACGCCACTCGCATCGGTGTGGATCTCTGTTGGTGCAGCTGGGTCGAAATGCCGAAGGATGGGACCCGTCGTCAGTAAGAACTTCAGTTGACGAAAAGATGCGTCGCACTCGTGAGTCCACTCAAAAACGGCGTCCTTATGCAGAAGACAAGTCAGGGGATAGGCGACATCGGCAAAAGCAGGTATAAATCGGCGGAAATAAGAGCAGAGGCCTAGGAAACTACGAAACTCTTTAACAGACCGAGGAGGCTTAAACGCTTCAACAGCTGCTGTCTTTTGTGGATCAGGCCTGATACCATCCTTGTCTACAAGATGGCCAAGCACCAATGTCTGCCGCTCACCGAAGTGACATTTCTTAGAATTGAGTACTAGGCCGGCGTTTTCGATGCAGTCTAAGACGACTTCCAGGCGCCTGTTGTGCTCTTCCAAAGTGCTTCCAAAGATGACAACGTCGTCTAGGTAACACATGCAAATATGCCATTTGAGGCCTCGAGAATGGTGTCCATAAATCTTTCGAAAGTCGCGGGTGCGTTGCAAAGCCCAAACGGCATGACGTTGAACTCAAAAAGGCCATCCGGGGTTATAAAGGCCGTTTTTTTCTTTATCCGCCGGGTGCATTGGGATTTGCCAGTAACCCGATCGCAAATCTACAGAAGAAAAGTAGGATGCTGAATGAAGGCAATCCAATGCGTCATCAATCCTTGGAAGAGGGTAAACGTCTTTCTTGGTAATGGAATTGAGACGGCGGTAGTCCACACAAAATCTCCAAGTATCGTCTTTCTTTTTCACCAGTATAACTGGAGCAGCCCACGGACTAGATGACTCCTGAATTACTCCTTTCTGTAGCATTTCGTGAACCTGCTCGTCGATAACCTGGCGCTCTGACGGTGACACTCTATAGGGTTTCTGTCGAACAGGCTGCGCCGACCCCGTGTTAATTCTGTGCTTGGTTCGAGACGCAGGAATGGACGGCGCGTTATCGCCCTGGGCGAAGTCGAAGATGCTGAAGTGTTTAGTCAGGACGTTCACTAATGTACGGCGCTCGTCCATGCTGATCGACTTGCTGATCATTGGCAGAATCTTCGAGTCTTCCGAGCAGATGTCAACTCGTGTATGTGGAGCATCTGTGAGCACGGCGACTGGCGTCGATCTGTGCTCTTTGAAGGAAGCAAGCTTCATGCCAGCAGGTACCACTGCGTTTTCGCCTGAAGGGTTGATAACCCATAATTTGGAGCGCCGCTGAGCAACAGACACAAGACAATGTGGCAGAAAAAATGTTCTTCTTCATGCACGGTAAATACGCCGGCTCTACTGTGGCGTCGAAGGCCCGATGAGTGGTAGTAGCGCCGCCCACCGGCACACACACAGCTGACAAAGCAGGCACGAGAGTGTCCTCACAGGCATGAAATGTGCCATCCTCGTTTGGAGCATCCTGCATGAGCTCGTAAGAAATGTCACCACTCACAAACATCTCCCCTGTTCGGCAATCAACGGTGGCACCGCACATCTGCAGAAAATCACTACCTAATATAACCTCATGTGAGGGACGGTGGAGGATTGTAAATTCAGTCGTGAAAACTCTACCACCCAGTGACACTTCTGCAGTGCAAAAACCAACTGGCCGCAACGAACCCCCGCTCACGCCACAAAATGTTGCCACTTGGTTCCATTGAAATACCACTTTGCGTCCTAATAACCTTTGGAAATCGAGACTCATCACAGAGAGAACAGCACCGGTGTCCACTAACGCCAATGTAGACACACCATCAATGAGGACTTTCACTTTGTTCTTCAACATAAACACAGGCGGAGGCATATCTTTCAGCAGCGAATCTCCAGCGACCTCACCTCCATTGGCCGCGCTCTCTAGTTTTCCGGCGGTGGTGATCTTGAACGACGCCGTGGTGAAGGAGACCAGTGCAATCGAGGAACAGGAGGTGGCGTCACGCTACGATCGGAGGCAGGTGAGCGGTTACGTAAGCTTCCTTGCCAAAAGTTGCTGCTAGAAGGCGATTGCGCCATAGAAGGCCATTGGGCGTTGGGGGCTGGGGCAGCAAGTTGATCGTACGGATACCTTTGGCGTTGAGGACAAAAACTGGGATATATGGCAAGGACGCCGCAGACGTAGCATGTCGGAAGCGGACGGCTTCTGCGGTAGTCTTCAGAGCGGTCAGACACGTCTGCACGCCTAGGGACGAATGACTGGGTCGTAGCGCGGAGCATTGCTAGTGGTGGGGCGTCCAGAGGAACGTGCGTAACGAAGGGTGAGGTTCAAATCGGGTATCCGAAGAGTAGTGGCCTCTCGATGCCGGTGCGTGTCGGTACTCTGATACATTCGCGACGCTGACCGACGGTTGCCATCTATTCAAAGGTGGTGAAGTCGCCGGGGCTTGCGAAAAGGAGGCATCACAGACATCAGGCAGGCGACGTGTCGTCCCGGTGTGCCTGTCTAGCTCTTCGCGGACGATCTGTCGTATGGTCGACGCCAAGTCAAATGAAGAGCTCATATCGATGCTGGCCACAGTGGTAACATTGGCCAATAGGCCAAACTTTGGCGCTATTCGGCGCATCTTCAGCGCCTCGAACGTACGGCAGTGCTTCATGACATCAGACACTGAAGCGAGACTGTCCTTGCCGATCAGAAATTGTAGACATACTCTGCTATGCCCTGAGCAGGTGCCCGACCTTGTCTTCCTCGGACATTCTTGCGTTGGCTTGCTTGCACAATTTCAAGATCTCTTCGATGTAGGCAGTGCAAGTCTCCCCTGGTAGTGTGCTCTCTGTGCCAGGGTATGATCTGCGCGTTTCTTTTTTGCGTCCGAGTCGCCAAAGCATTCCTTTAGGTCATGAACGAACGTTCCCACGTGTTAATAATTCTTCGGGGTTCTCAAACCACATCAGGGCAGTGTCAGTGAGAGCGAAGATAACGTTGGTTAGTTGTTTGATGGTGTTCCAGCCGTTGGACTTGCTTACCCGTTGGTAATGTCTGAGCCATTATTCTACATCTTCACCTGCTCTCCCGGCGAAAACCCGAGGTTCTCGGTAGTAGCGCCACGTACCAGCAGGCATTGATCCCGGAGCGGCAGGTATCGGTCCCCGAGCGTCTCCTTCGTTCGTCATGTTATCAGGCGCAGGGGGTAGTCCGGCGAGGCGACGACTCCGGCGAAGAATAAATGGCTCCGGGTCCGTCGTTACTTGAAGTACCCAGCACCTACACCAAAAACTGTTACGACGCGCGACAAACGGTGTTTATTGAACAGGCCTCAGGGCGAGCCTCCGACGAGCAAGAAGAGTTCTCTTCTTCGTCTTCTCCGCTAGCACTCCTCCTCTTCTACTAATGCGGCTACATTGACTGTAATAATATATGTCACTGCATTTTTCCGCCAAATAATTTTTTTTCGAAGTTAGAACATTCCATAAATAAACAATTTCATCTTGTACCGTCGTCTTACCCTCTTGCTCTAAATAACAACTGCCCCATTAATTTCTGCATTCTGTTGACATATACATATACTCTTCATGTATTTATTTTCATGTTGATCTACCATGCCTTCTTGCTACTTTAATTTCCTTTGCGAAAGACGTACCCTACTTTTTCACTACCTATTTTTATCTTCATGTACCTGTCTTGTTTTCCACGTTTTCTTCTTTTTCTTGCTTAACTTTCATCTGAACATTCCTTCTCTTACTGCAGAGAGGGAAAGCAAGGAGAGGAGCGGTAGTAAAATCGTACAGACGAGCGTCTGGTTTGCTACCCTACATTGGCGTTAAGAGAAAATGAAATAGGCGAAAATTTGGAGAGAGTGAGCAGTGCACGCACACAGTAGGAGGCACAGAACTAAAATCGGCGGACACTAAGGCAGGTGTTCTTCAAAAACTGCTTTAGCTCACGAATACCTTTTTTGCGCCACCAAAGTATACAACGAGGATACAAGAAGTCGAGTCAGCTCAGTTCAATATGTATTACTTGCTCTCTATGTCGTATCAAGGACAAGTGCACAACAAGTGTTCGAGAGCGTCATAAGATCCACATTTGTCGCCCAATTGTTCATCAGACATTAAGATACGGTAATACCCCTCTATATTTAAGCAGTGTGGCATTTTATCGTTTACTAGGCTAAAAGCCAGAACCAGGCAGCTGTGTCAGCGTTCTTCTTTTTCTTTTTTTTTTATTGTCAATTAAGTCATTTTCTCTCGTCCTCGCAGCTTTTGTAAAAGACAGAACTTAACAAAACTCTAGTGCTCTCGAATAAACGTGAACCTATGACTAGACGTGTTCTTTGCAGCAGTGACTCATAAATATTACTGTTATTTGCATATAATTGTATTAAAAACCCACCATGAAAAAATTCAGGAGCCATTCCACTCTGTGCAGGTGGATGACCAGCGAAGCTGTAGGACATCACACAGGGATAGACAAGGGTACAAGCATTTATTTTCATCATTTGGTAATCGTATTACCGATAGCCTTATGATTACTTTGATCTGCAATGATTGGTTCTGTTACAACCTTAAACAGAATCTTGGCCAAAGTTAAATCTATACACCACCGTTGTTAAGTAGTTGAGCGACTTTACGGTGGCTAGATGGGGTAGGTGTGCCGTCCGCCGGGCACGAACAGTAGTTAGCGCTTCTCCGCTTCATGACGACAAAATTCGCGCTGCGGTCGGGTGTCTGTCGCAGGCGGCGCGCGTCGTCTGCTGCTGCGGCCACGTTACATTGGAACTGCGGCATATTTACCATCGTATTTAAACTGAAAACCACCTCCACAGTGGCATTATAGACAGTTAAAATTTGTGAACGCAGCAGAGCTCTGTCACTTGCCTTTTCCGTCCCCTATTTGTTTCCACATTTCGGATTCAAGAAATATAAGAACTGTTAACGCTGTTTAGTTCCGTAAACACGTTAAACTTGAGTCCACGAGGAGAAGCACAAATTTTTCATGACGAAATAGCCCTTCATCAGTTCTTCCGAAGCAAGAAGGCGAAGTTTGCTTTGCAGAATAGATGTAGTATGTAGGGACTGTACGCGAACGTGCAGGGCGTATTCTTATACCACTGAATGCGCAAGAGAAATGCTTTGGCTTGAAGGGATGTAAAACACAATGGAATAAATATTGATATTCGTACAACTAAAATCCTTTGATTCGATTTTCTTGACTGCAGTCAAAGATATTGAACCAAAGGATTTTAGTATTCGGGTTATTATAAATTTATAAAATATATTATAAACGTTTTCGTGATAAAAAAAGTTCTTACGTCGCACGATTATGTATGATGTTTTCATGCTAAATCATAGTTTGGACTCGTGAAGATCGTATGTATGTATACTTGAATACAATAATAATATATGTAATTCTTCGGTCACACAAGCAAACCATGCAGCAACACCAAGCTTTTATAGCAAGTATAGCTTTAAATAAAACACTTCACTGCATCACAGCGCTCAAAATGCACGTAGAGTAGCCGCAGCGTAAGGTGCTTGTTATGTTCTGGAGTACGCTCAGGAACCAAGTTTTGGCCGTCACAAGAAAGTGCAGGCGAGCAATGTATTAGCTTGATGATGCTGTTCGTAATTTCGATTTTATGCTGCTCACAACTCATGACTCCTGAACGCTTCAGCTGGCGAAAGGAAAAAAAAATGCCAGTGGCAGGGCATATCTGCCAGTCGTTGCGTTGTAAACCGCGGCCGCTGCACTTGAAGCTAAATTTTTTGCACCCACAAACATTTCGTCCGCCGTCTTTGAGCAGGTTCATTTCTTCACTTGTCTACAAATACTCATTATTCACATGTAGAACACGCGATATTTCTATTCGCATCCTATTTGCTTGGAGCATGTGTAAGTTTGGCCAATGTTTCCAGAGGAGGCATTGGTTTCGCTCGCTGTCTCTTCCGGATCATTTCAACGGCCGACGTGCCGTTGGAGCCTCGCTTGTTCTTTTCTAGAAATTTTCTCAATATGTAAGGGCGCAGCGTCGGGTAGCCACCGAAGGAACATTTTCACTCTAACCGCACATACGCCATCGGAATCTACACAATCTTCCTTCCGGTCATACGCTTGATGACATGCTCCTTGAAAGTGGGCGCTGGCACATGACTAATGCGGTTGCAAACATTTTTTCCAGCACGGAGAAGGGCAAGCTGAGTCTCTCGAAAGTTCTGGGTCTAGCGCATCGAAACCAATGATTCTTTAGCGCGTGGTTGCAAGTTTGTTAGCCGAACTTACGGCTTCGGTGCAAAGTGAAAGTGTTCACTGTCCCGGAGTCTCACGAGCTTGTCATTCACGAATATTACCCACAGTCTTTACTTCACTCCTTAAACATCCAAGGAAAAGAACTCTGAGAACTATCGTGACTGCGAGCGCAGCGCTCCGTGCCCTGAGCGTGTTAACAGACGATATAAATGACCGATTTTCAACATTACTCATTGCAACAAGGAACATCGCACTGTTAAGCACTCTCTCAACAATAATTAACCATTTTCTTTCAAGTTTTACTGCGAAACTTATTATCCTAATATTGCAAAGGCGCGCAATACAAAACCTCTCAGTAGCAGACGACGCGCGCTTCAGGCAAACCTCTGACCGCAGCGCCACTCCTGCTGTCATGATGCGGAGAAACACTGAACTACGCCGGTCGGCACACCTACCAATCTAGCACACCGTAGCGACTTGGATTGGTGGACTTTCAAACGAAACTCTTCTAGCACAAACTGAGTTTTTTCTGTTGAACCGCATTTCTTTGTCTGGTTTGGAAAATGTAGTCCACCATTGAAGTCTCGAATTGGATGATTCACACCGGACCCCTAGTGTCATCAAGGCTAACCGTTGCAAAAGGGCGGGATTTTGGGGGGGGGGGGGGTGACTTCTCGATATCCACACTTGGGTGTGCCGGGGTAGGAGATAGAACACAGTTTTGATATCACAATTCGTTCTTAATTGCGATAGCAATTTATATGGACACTCCAAAGCGCAGGATTTCTGCCGTCGCCTTCGCCGTCGTCGTCGCCGTTGCACCGCAGTCGCGTGAGAGTTCCTTTGACGTCAATAGGGATGAAACTAGGGAGCCTACATGCAACGCCGTTGCATGTAGGCTCCCTAGATGAAACCGTCGCCGGGCGGCGCCGAACGCTGTATGTGCGAGTGAAAGGGCGCGAGGGACGCGCGCTTTCACGGGGAGTGAACCCACGGCGGAGAACAAACGCGCGTTCTGCGCCGTGCTCCCTTAAGGGCTGCAGAAGTAGGCGTCTCTTTCCTCCTTTACAATCACCATATATGTAGAGCAAACGCACCTTCTTCCGACGCGCGAAAGGCCATGGGGGGGGGGGGGGGGGGGAGGGAAGGGAGGCGACGTTTAGCGGCGGCACCAAGTGCCGATTTATATCATGAGGCTCCGGCAACAGTCACCAACGCCGCACGCATTTTGTGCGAACGCGGGCAAAACCCCGACGGCGTCGACAGCAGTTCTGCGTGTTGCCAGTGCTGCTGCATGTCCAAGTTTATACAGCTGATAAAGCTACTATCATTACTCCGTATAGCTCTCTACAAATTTCCTATCGCAATTGATGCTTCGCCTTTGAGGTGAAACTGCGACAACTTTTTTTCTTTGTACGGCACTGACATTGGTCTCTTGCGAATCAAGCGTGTATGGCTGTACATACATGTTGTCCTTTGTCTATATGGCAATGCCTATTGCTCGTGAGTCCATGTGCTGTTCCATAAAGAATTCCAGTATACAATCGACTTGAAATAATGGATCTTGATTAATTTAATTACATTTATTATGTTTATTACGATTACTATTAGGGACGGAGTGCTTGAAGCCTGCTTTATCTCCACCGTGGTCGTCACGGTATTACATGATCTCCTGTGTACCGGCCCCCGCTCACCTTTTTTCTTGTTGACGCACAAACACGAGAAATCCATGAAAATTTTAATTTATTCCTTTCATTTATTACTATTTATTATTATTATTATTATTGAAGTGCCCTTTTCTCCTTTGTCTTTTGTATTTACTTTGTGCTTTGTTGTCGGTACTCTCTCTTTTCATAATTTTTATTTTTATTCATTTATTTTTTAATGATTTTTCCCTGAGTGTCTTGTTTTTGGTTTGTAATGTATGCGTGCGCCAGCACTCAGACCTTAGGGTTGTTCCTGGGCACGTTAAATAAACATGATTGATTGATTGATTGATGATTGATTGATGATTATTATTGGGCGCGGAGTGTTTGAAGCCTGCTTCACCTCCGCCTCGGGGCGGCCCGGCATGCACATCCAGCGGCCGTGGCACTACCTCCGGAATCGGCCCACATTTTTGCCCGCGGACACGACAAATGCATTGAGGGATAGAGGTGTATATATATATATATATTTTTTCTGTAGTTTTACGTGCCACAGCCACGCTGTGATTATGAGACACGCTATCGTGGGGTTAATTTTGGCCACCTGCGGTTCTTTAACGTGCACTGAATGAGCGGTACAGGGGTGTTCTTGCATTTCGCCCCCATCGAAATGCGACCGCCGCGGGTACAGGTATACAGCTTCGCTGAAAAATTTTAACGTGACAGCATTAAGGCCCCGTGTCACAGAAAATGCCGCGTCGGCGTGGCGCGCCGGCGTCCGTGGCTGAGAAAACATCCCGAACCATTCCGACCACGCAGGCCTTCCGCGTGGCGCAGAGGCGTTAGTGAACTAATTGAATTTCTCAAAGTAAAATCCGTCAGAGGAATCGTAAAGTACAAATTAACCGCAACCTACCGACATGATAGCGTCGGATTGTAATTTGAATGTATGAGAAAACCTAATTCTGTTACGAAGAAACTCAAGCACAATCCGCTTTTGCAGTATTTCTACCATACGAACAGTGGCGCGTCCGGGTATATTACTTGCAAAAACACCATCCAGAAGGCGCTCGCCTCCTCGGCACCGTAAAAATATAGCGGCGCGCAGAGGCGAAGGTGTAGAAAAGAGAAAGCTGTAGTTGCCGGGAAGCCTGACAAGCATTCAGGGATCTTTGAATGCTATCGCCTTCCACTTTTAAAGGCGAAGCTTAAGCGATCTCCAAATGTTTTATCCATGTACCGACAACGTCAGGTACCCGAATTGCCGGAGGAAGATTGTTTTCAAATTAAATAGTGTAAAGATGTTGTACGCTTTCTTGCCGAAATAAGACCAAGCAGCTTACAGCTTTGTCCATAAGCATTACTTCATACAACAGAATGTTCTTATGAATAACGTAACGGAATGCATTGGCAGTTAAGGGGTGATAACTTTGCTAAAGTCCTCATGTGTAGCGGTATGTTCAATATTCGAATAGGTTACCGCCTACCTTGGTTCTACACTTGTCGAGTGGAATGGTGACTTCCTCTTACAGAAAAATGGTGTCTGCATTGGATTATGTATTTATCGTATTTGAGAAATATGTTTTATAGGTGTTAAACAAGCTGTTGGAAGGGCGTTTGATACCTATGCAACTGTTGCATATTTTTAGATTTGCCGATTATTTGTAGTATACGTAGAATGTGACGGCGAAGATTTTCCTAAGTCTTCTGGCATAACTTCAATTTTCCAACAATGTCTGGCACCTTTAGTTGTAACTCACCATAGATAGCTTGCGGTAAATAAGCCTTTTTATTGTTTTCTTGACCTAAGGCTGCATTCTTTATTCAGACAGGTTTGCTGTGCCTTTCAGTGAAGATCTAACAAACAAACTTTATGATTTGATTCCTCTTATTAAAGCCTTTTAGAGTGCTACATTATATGCTCAAGTTTTCACAGCGCACTCAAGAAGTCATGCGTTCACCGGCTACAAAGTAGTTTCGACGACCAGAACTGCCGCTTGGCTGAAGCAGGGTATCCGCGAGCGTGTATGCCTGATGCAACAGAGAAAATGCTAACGAAATTCAGAGGGGCATGTTGCCGTGCTTCCACCTTTCTAGCGCGACCATGGCTTCGCATATCTGTCAGCGCGGTTGAGCGCAAATGCAGCCCGAGCGCTCTTTTTTAAAGCGAACGTTTCTATGTCTCACTGATTCGTCCATGAGCACCGAAAACGCACCGCAGGAAAACCAACTTACACAATGGAACTATCTACACATCTGCGCACACAATAGAACAACGGCGCACGACATACGTATCGTAGAACACAACAGATAACGTTCGAAGTTGTACCGATAGCAACAATGGGAACTGCGACGCCACGCTACCCAGACGAACTGTATATATCTGCATTGAATTACCCGCGTCACGCAATGCATTACCAGCCGTCACCATGGGTAGGCGGCGGGTCCAGCGCTAAGTGAAGGCAACAATAATGGATTGTGGTTGAAGTCATATTCATGACAATGACTCAGCAAAAATGAGAATGACTCAGCGAAAAAAATAGCACTCAAAAACCAATGGAATGGGTTCGGATGTGGTACTGAGGGAAAAGGCTAAAGGCTGGTAGTCAAAGTCATAGTCATGAGCATGACTAAGGCTTTCGCCTTAAGGTCTCTTCGGCATAGCTAAAGGGACTCTTCAGTACTCATGACATGAATGTCATGAGATGCGTGTCATGTACGTCATGAAAGAGCCACCTACGTCTTGGTGCTCTCATGGTTGTTTTGTTAACTTGGTAGGCTCCCCACACACTGATTCGCATAAAATCGATTCCCACAGGGCGCGGGATCTGACGGCTTTCCTGTGATTTTTGCTGAGTCATGCCACGATTATGACTTCTACCACCATCCTTTAGTCTTTCCTTCACTTAGTGCACACGTCCAAACCCACTCCAGTGGTTTTTGAGGGTTAATTTTTTTTTCGCTGAGTCATTGTCATTTTTGCTCAGTAATGCTCATGACAATGACTTCTACCACCATCCTTTATTGTTTCATTCATTTAATACCCACGTCCGAACCCATTTCAGCGGTTGAGTGCTAACCTTTTTTTTTTGCTGAGTCATTGTTATTTTGCTGAGTTATGCTCATAAATATGACTTCTACCAGCATCCTTTAGTGCTTACTTCACTCAGTACCCAGGTCCGAACCCATTTCAGGGTTTTTTGAGTGTTAATATTTTTTTTCGCTAATTCTCATTTTTGCTTTGTCATTCCCATGATTATGACTTCCACCACCATCCTTTAGCGTTTCCTTCACATAGTGCACACGTCCGAACCCATTCCAGTGGTTCTTGAAGGAGTAATTTTTTTTCGCTTAGTCATTCTAATTTTTTCTCAGTCATGGTCATGACTATGACTTCTACCAACATACAAGTACAAGGTACAAGTACGAATTACAATTGAAGTGTTCCCTTCACTTAGTACCTCGTCCAAACAAATTTCAGTGGCTTTTGAGTGTTAATCTTTTTTCGGTGAGTCACTCTCATTTTTGCTGACTCATGCTCATGACTATCACTTCTACCATCATCCTTTAGTGTTTCCTTCACTTAGTTCCCGCGTCCGAAACCATTTCGGGGTTTTTTTGCGTTAATCTTTTTTTCACTGAGTAATTGTCATTTTTGCTCAGTCATGGTCATGGCTATGACTTCTACCGTCATCCTTTACTGATTCCTTCACTTAGTAAACACGTCCGAACCCATTTCAGTGGCTTTTGAGTGTCAATAGTTTTAGCTGGGTCATTGTCATGGCCTACATGACACGCATGTCATGACATTCATGTCATGGCCTGTCACCTATGTTCGTCATGCACTCCTGTCATACTATGTCAATTTCGGTACCTACCAAGTTAACAAAACGACCATGAGAGCACCAAGACGTAAACGGCTGTTTCATGACCTACATGACAAGCATGTGATGACATTCATATCATGACATGCTTCACATGCATATGTCCGCCAAGCATTTTTGGCAGACATTTGCCACTTTGAGAGTATCTATTTATCTATAGCTATATATCTATCTATCTATCTATCTTGCCGCCTACGTCTTGGTGCTCTAATGGTCGTTTCGTTAACTTGGTCTGTACCAAAACTGGCATAGTATGACAAGTGTGTATGACGAACATAAATGATAGGTCATGACATGCATGTCATGTACGTCATGAAACAGCCGCTTACATCTTGGTGCTCTCATAGTCGTTTCATTAACTTGGTATGTACCAGAATTGGCATAGAGTGTATGACGAACATAAATGATGGGTTATGACATGAATGTCGTGTACATGCATGTCATGTAGGTCATAAAAAAGCCGCCTACGTCTTGTTTGCTCTCATGGTCGTTTCGTTAACTTGGTAGGCTCCCCGCACACTGCTTCGCATAACATCGATACCCACAGGGCGTGGGATCTGCCGGCTTTTTTCGTTCTATTTGTACTTGTGCTTATGTTTGGTTCATTTTGGTACAGCCAGTATTTATTTGGCGCGTTCAAGCAATCAGCCTTCAGTCGTTATTGCGCCTTGTAATCATCCTAGTTGTTCGTGTCCTCTGGCGCCGTTTTCCGCTATAACGAACCAACTAGCCCGACAATACGTTTTGCTTGTATTCATACACAACACAAGCCTCATAGCACACCTAAAATACAAGCCAAACATTATGCCTTAAGGCTAGTTTTCACCGCAATAAAGAATGTCATGAATCTTATGGTAGTGATGAGGAAACAAGCACTCTCGAACGGGGGTACTCATTTCTATTGTTATTTTAGCTTCTCAAGCGAAACTCTTTTCCTTTCCCTCCACTTTTCGGTTGCTGGCAACCGGCTGCTGTGTTGCATGATTGGCAGTTATCGTACATTGTATACTAACAAACAGCGGATATAGTGCAAATCAACGTGGCCTGGGGCACCTGCTATAGGTGATGCGCGTAAGCGCGTACGTGAGCTCTAACACAAAAACGCCGTCGTCGTCTTCTGTTATAGTTATTTTACCGTCTTCATTTCATTGTAATTATTCCTTCTTTGTCATGGAAGTACTCTTTGCCTGTTATGAGTAGACTTGAACCTGCTCCGCGAAGGAAATAACAAAGTACTCTGCTGTCTTTCTTCATGCAGCTTGGTACGTTCTGAATAAGGTTCAGAACGACGATTACATATCCCTGAGGTATATTGTATTGGAATAGAATGACGACCGTATTGACGAGAGCCATATTCATAATGGTTTCATCTCAGATAATAACAAAACACATGGCCTGCAACACTATAGTAAAGAACACAAAAGCTCAGTAAATCGTTTAATAGCATTTTATTATACCGAACTTCAGGAAAATTGGTAATGGTCAATCACAAACCATGTTTACTTAAGCAACTTTGAGCCGCTGATGCGGTCAGAGCAGCTCGCTCCGTTTGTCCGGAGCCTCAAAGCGCAAATGTTGCTTCTGCGCAATGATGACATGCGCTCAAAGCTAGTTTTCACAAAATATTGGAATGCTTCTGGGATATTCTCATTAAATACAAGTACAGACAAAAGTACGTATATTCATTCGCGGGAAAAAGAACACCACGATGAAGTAACAAACATTGTGCAGCAGCGATGACATAGGGTCGGTGGTGTTAATCCTAACGTCCACCGTGACAACCGGGGTCTTTGCTTCCAAGAACCGACATCCTTGAAGATGATTGCATGTGTCACCAGGCTTGTGCGACTGCGTGCATAGCACTGCGATGCAGTTCGACCAAACACACTAAAGGAGCACGAAACCCTTGAGTCTTCTACACTCGGCGTCTTACAGCATGGTCTGCTGATGGTTGGGCGAAGCCGACGGACTTCTGCCGTCAGGTGAGTGCCTTGGCATAAACTGCAAAGGAAATCACTGACTGGTAACAGTTTTGCTCAACGCACAAAAAGAAGCACCAATCAAAATTTTTGGTTATTATATGCGCAGAATACATAGGTGCCATCTTTCGAACAAGTACCCAGGTCCACATTGCACGGTCAAAGCGGCACGAGGTCGTGTAGCGGCGCTGTGGACGCCTGCGTGCGCCTATGCTTGCATCATTTTGGTGGCGACATCATTGTCTCTCGTTGCCTTCGTTTCTGGCCTAGTCCACTCACCTATTAAATAATAAACACGTATCTGCACTTCCATAAGTGTGACTTTTCCTCAGAAAAGTTAAAATGTATGCTCTGACCGACACTGAAGCAATGTTAGCAGCCTCTAGGTCATATTACCACGATTACACGCCATTTGCATTAAGTATAAAAAATTTTGACATATACGACTACGAAAGGGCTCACAGACTAATGATGTAGTAGCATTGTCGAAAGACGATTACCGTGTTTTTTTTTGTATTCTAAAGATATAGTGTCAGCGAAAATCCTGTCTGTTCTTCACACACACTATTAATAGTGGCTGCTCGCGATGAGGACTGCTAGGGCCAGGCCAACTCAGTGTGAAAGCGATCATTGTAAAAGTTGTCAAATAGCATAGAATAATTGTCCTTCTACTGTGAACTGCTTGCCTGCACATGCAAATAAATTAACAAGGGGCTATCATGCAATGTGAACATGTAACGCCATGCAGCTACGGGTTTTTTACGTTTCTCGGCAAAACAAGCGGCGAAACCATCTGTTATTTTTTTTGGTGGAAAATTCCTCTTCCAAAATTCCTCTGCCGTGCTGGGCACTTACACCAACACATGACAACATGCGTGCATTACAACACATGACCTACAAATGTTCAGACCACCATGCACATTCTGAGCTTCTGTCAGAAAAGAGAAAACAATATAGCATGCAAGGTGCGTGCCGTAGAGGTAAATGCATGAACCGGTTCACAAACGCTAAATTCTTATTTTTCGGTAGGCTATAGAGAAGTAGAAAAGTATGAAGCTCTAAAATAATGATAAACGTATGACATTGAGAATACAGAAGGGACCAGAAAAAATATTTGAATTTAGCGTTTGAAATGTCAGGTTAACAATAACTGTGCCTTTCCGATGATCATGATGCCTGGAGCATACACGTTAAGCCTGAAGATGACGCTTTCCGGTGCAGATGGCTATTTCTAAGTTACTCTGCGAGAATTTTACAATATAATGTGGGCATGCCGTATAGCCCCAAGTATGAGAATACTATAAATGTAATAAGCATATAGTGAAAGTGAATGCATGTTTTTGCCTATTTAAAAGACAATCATTTACAGGTACTCCTGTATATATTCAATTCATAGTTACTTTTCATGGTCCTTTTATTATGCAAAATAATTTATTATCTGTGGAACTGGCATGCTGCTACACCTGAGGCTTGTAGCGTAAATACTTACGCTATGTTATAACGTGTCAATGGCGCTGCCGGCCTGTATTAAATAGAGAACACCGGAGTTCGTAGTGCAACAATAAAAAAGTATGCAAGAAAACCTTTATTTCATTCTCTTGCCAATGTTATTACATTGTAAAAAAAATGTCCGATGCCACCTTCTGAAATGCCAACTCTTAAACTAATCCTATTGCCAATCCACTGTAGAAAAACGAGCTTAACATACAGTGCACTATTTTGAATGCAGTGCTCTTTACTATAAACTAAAATGACTCCGTGTGGTCAACCCGTTGCAAAATAGATTCGCCTCACATGAATGCGGAGGACCTGGTGCTGATGGCGAGGAAAGTTTGGAGCGCAAGCTGTGATAGCGGCGCTGCAAGAAGAAGCATATAGTAATGAAAATAAGTTTTTATTATTATATAACACCACAGTTAAAACGAAGCAATATTCTTGAAGTTAGGCAAATATTGAGCGGCATTAGCAAAATAGTGGATTGCATAACATTTCCAACTGGTTCCCATGAGACCTTTGCGTAGGAAACCGTCGTGTCTATTTAATATTTATAAACTGTCCTGTGGTATATACAACACAATGACGTTTTCTGTCGTATCAAAGGCGTGCTGCCGGGCGATTTTAGTATTTACTAGCAAGTGTTCAAACAGCCATGTAACAAATTCCATTTGAAACAATTTTTTGCTACTAAGGTGTTGAGCATGATGTGGATTTTGCTAAGGATTGTGTCATGTCATTCAACTAAAAATAGCCTTTATTAGTTGCATGAAGGAGGAGCTTATTAATCAGACACAACATTATTCTTCGTTACTGCTGAAAGTAATCGAACAGATCAAAGTGAACATTTATCCAACATCTAGGCTATACAGCGTAACTGTGTCGCATATTTTGCTACAATGGGGTTATATTTGAAAAATGCTGGTGTACTAGTAACATAGGGCTCAAAACTAAATCAATGAGAAACAGCACAAATTCTCGACTAATAAACGCCCACATGGAAGTGCGCAAGCTATCAAATGAACTTAAGCTCATATACTGCACCCCAATGCTAAAATAATCATAACGACGGAACGAAACTCTGTTATACCAAAGCACTATGGGATACACTTGAAACAGTTCATTCAATAGTTGTCCAAGCTACTCTACATGCTGCACACGTGAACGATGCGATGCCGTATTCAAGCACAGTGCAGGACGTCGTGCATAACTGCCATGCGTCATTTTTTGTTCAATGAAAACAACGCAATACAAAACGGACAAAGAATGGACAATGGCAAATATGCATTTTCAGTTGAAGTCTGAAACTCATATCACGCTGGGACTCCGTTGTCCGACTTACGCTTATACTCGTATTTGCATAAGACATCCGTCGGCCCTCGTACGAAAACCAAGGTGACTGTGACAGGGTCTTGCGAAGGACGCCCAGAACCTGTTAGCAATAAGCAAAAAACAAGGTGTGTAACAATCAGGAAAAATTTACTGTGTACTAATAAAGTGATTTCTCATGCTATCGTATTGTCATCCTATTATGGACTCTGCTAGAGCTCTTCAGAACGCAAGATGCTTCAGCGATTGAACAGAAACATCGACATACACAACGTACTTGTAGAGTGTATCACTGTGATGCGTTCCTTATTAGCATGTTCAATAAAATGCTCACACATTGAGTGCTAAAGCCTACTACAGCAGAGACAACAACAAAATTCAACTACGATACATCCATTGATAAGAAAATTTATAGACTGTTCGGAACCATTAAGAACTCCACTTTATTTTGTGCACTGTGGAAGCTCTGCAAAACAAAAAAAAAAGCTTAATGTGACAGCTACTAGGCCTTGCTGATAGAATGTTACCAGTTACGCTAACAGGCAATTCTAACACAATCCAAGGAACCGAGGGATTACTTTGACGGAAGTTTAATGGCACGATTTAAGAAGTGGCCCAACGCGGCCACAATTTGGGCGAGATGTCGCAACAGTGCGCTTATCCTGTGAGATTTTCATAGGTCAGGACATAATAAGTACTTGCAGATGTGATGCGCTCTAGAATTCGAAGATCTCATAGGACTGCTAGGTATTAGAAAAATGACTTATTTGTCATCCGCAAGGAATATAATGCGCGAAACACATTTATGTATTTTCGTAACTTCAAAAGGTGTCGCTCGCATTTCGAAAAGGAAACCTCAGATTATCCTAGATATAAAAGCATTTGTGATTAAATGAACATGACCTACAGGACTAGAGGAATAAAGCTAAATATACGTGTTTGTGGTCCATCTACTTTAATTTTCGACACGTTGCTACCGTTTCCTGAATGCCATCTTCCAACAATTAGTGTAGTGTAGATGTAGAACATCGTTTGCTTCCATTTGACGATCTCTTTTTCAATACTAGACTAGGCTCTTATTTCTTCTTGGCATTTCCTGTCACTTGATCCCAATATAGACCAGCGGAAGACCACATTGCGTGGGCACATTAAGCATACATGCAGCATATATTCTTTGCTTTGTATTCCTAAGCGAATGCTCGCCGGAAGGCCGAAATTTAGTTTGGAACGCCTGAACTTCGCTGCAGGAATACAGATGTTTTTTTTTATACAGTGGCAATGTTTTATTTTGAAATTACTTGTAGAGGAATAGGAATACCAACGGCCACACCAATAACTGTAGTTTCTTTAGGCGCACAAAAAATGCCGCGAAAGGTATAAATTGTGACTAGGACATTGTGCGCTGGAAGAAAGAACGTTGCAAAGAACATCTCAATTTCATGGCCTTAATATCTTGTAGGGTTAATGGTAGAACGCGTCACAACAAAACAGTGTACAATACATAACATCGTCATCATGCGTGGTCTGAAGCATGGGGGTGAGAAGTTGATTTGGAAGCTGAGACGATGTGTACGTCGGCCTCAAACAAATCTTACATTTTTTCCTTGCATATTATTGCTATAGTCTGAAAAACAAAAAGAATCAAAGCCTCCTCGCTTCGTTTACTGAAAATGAAGAATTTCCACCAACCTCTCCATTGAAGAAGCAGAATAGAAGGGCAACACAGAGTCCCTAAGTGTGAAAGTGAAGAAAACAAATCAGAAACTCTTCCTAGTTAGCAGGTAGGTTTGCTTGGTTTACTTCTATATCTACAAAAACTTTTATGCACGAGAAGCACGTGGTACCTAAATTTAGAAAGATCGAACAAGCAAAGACATAATGCAATGTGATTTTCAGTGCCGGCACTTTTGCTACGAAACATGGACTTACCAGAGATACTTGGCGACACCCAAATCAAACATCACACATAAAATGATTAACATTGTTCGAATAGGGGAATCCTGACACTGGCGCCAACGGTTGGGCAAGGGTGCTTGCCTTCATTATTGGCAAAGACAAATCCCCTTGAAACGATGGCTGTAGCCTTCTCAAATCTCCATGTTCGCGGGGACCTCTGTCTCGTTTGAAGGAGGCATAATAACTCATTACCCTACAGTGCTTCAGCATGGTAAATAACTTTAATATCAACGACATAAAAGTGAGTGCAACGCCTCTTAACATACGTGTTTTGTGGTAAAAGGAAAATTTCGTGCATTCTACTAACTCGGCGCAATGCTTTGGAGACAGTCCTAAGAGCAACGTACCTGCAAGGACGTGACCAGTGCTGATATAATCTCGTAAGCAAGGAATATAGAACCCTTGTCTGGTCTGAAGGGTGTCACGACGTAATGCAAGCCCAACAGGGGAAGCAAGATTACTGTTGCCCGCACAGCTTTCCTACAAAAAAGTGAAAAATGAAATTTAACAGAAAGCGCACTGCTAAGCAACGTACTACTTTAGTAGCGTTGTTCTGTGACTCTTTGGACCAAATTGGAGCGTTTTTTCAACAAGGTACTTTGTTTATCCAAGGCTTCGTCCACCACCAAGCATCCGTTTTTCTTTTTTTTCACGCGAATTGCAAGTTATACAAGGTTAAGAGTTAAATTCAAGCATCTGAGGTTAAGAAACTTGCGAGACCTAAATAATAATAATAATAATAATAATAATAATAATAATAATAATAATAATAATAATAATAATAATAATAATAATAATAATGACGATATGCATGTGGGGGCAGAACTGAAAGGCTACTTTCAGGTCTTGCTGTTCGCCTGTGCATCGCTGAACACAGCTGCTGCTTGTTTTTTCAGCGATGGCATCCTTTTTGATAATAGGCGATCGAAAGTCTTTCCGCATACTTGAGATTTCATTTGACACATAGAAACACAACGCGAGCATCTTATAAGCATGTTAAAGAGCATGTTACTCTTGTAATATCACCGTTCGTGATTGCACCAGTGCTACTTTGAATGACTGAAAGAAAAATGTTGAGATAGATTAGTGGATTAGTGATCTGGGCTACCAGGCAGATCAGCCTTGCTCTGAGTGCTTGCCTGCTAATCCAAGACCGACAAAAAAGGTAAATATGGGTGGCTACAACGGCTTAAATTTTTTGTATTATCTGTAGGTCTATAGCTACGACATAATTGCAGCGGAATTTCACGATATGCTGTTGATTGCTGGGCTGCTCTCCGCCTATTCTTAACGCATTTCTCAAGAGGATGAATAACTGTCAGCAGGCTACTTTCAGGTCTTCACCACCCCTCACCCATGGTGGCGGGGCGGGGGAGGGGAGGGGAAGGTGCCATGTGTGGGTGCAAAGTAGGCGTGCTGCCTTTGCCTAGTGCGAACTGTTCATGACGCCATCAATTTAGACAGTTTTCTCCGAACTTTGTGTCAATAAGTAATCACTGTATTTCATGACAAAGTAAATAGGCGTGGAAGTTGGAAAGTGCTTTTGAAGTAAATGCCTCAAAAGGGTGAACATACTTTACAATTTATCATGTCCTGGTTCCGGCCGCAAAATTTAATAGAAGGCGTTCAAAATTTTCTCAAACGTTCCTAAATAGTAATTTTTCCCAAACAAGATCTACATGAGATGTGGATACCTAGATGCATTCTGGATATTCTTGCAAGCTAAAGAATTTATTGCTTCTCGACAGTGTGCCTTTAAGCAATGGGTACGTCTACAAAATTGCGTAGTCTAGGCCGATCTTTTTCTTTTGAACACGTTAAGTTTGAACGGGCACTGCACAACGCTAAGCACCAACCCGATGGCCGTGCTGTCATTGAAGAGATGCATGGTAGGCAAAGTAACACCCGGCCTTCCCTGCAAGTGCTACAAAACACGGCGTTCGCGTGAAAATCAATTTGGTTCACCAGGTGGAAGCTTACCTTGTGCTCTCATTGTCAGGAGAGTTCACAGCTCGAAGTTTTGTCACCAGGACTCTCACTATGTTCACGAGAAATGCGAAGCTCAACTGCATAGTCCAAAACACAACACAAACATAAGTCGCAGCATGACGTCGTACCCAGGAAAAGTAAGGCATTCGAGACTTGACTTTGCTTCAAATATTGTTCCGACTCAATGAAATGCCTGATCTGTGATGTTCGCTTGCGGAAGAGGGCT
Source organism: Dermacentor silvarum (assembly GCF_013339745.2). NCBI lineage: Eukaryota > Metazoa > Arthropoda > Arachnida > Ixodida > Ixodidae > Dermacentor > Dermacentor silvarum. The sequence goes on from NC_051155.1 coordinate 45,676,165, forward strand.
AGTCTTGAAATTTATACACGATTTCATTAGTGGAAGAAAAAGGTTTTTACACTTGTATATAGGGTGTTTCTTTAGCTACACAAAATTTTTGAAATTGCCTGTGGGAAATAGCGCTATTCTAACCCTTGAGATAATTATTTTTGTTAAGGCGGCCATTACTCCTAAGAGAAATCGGAGTGCGTATTTAATAGTCAACATAATTCCACTAATTACCTTTCTAATAATTATTTATTGGCACATATTCCCACCTTTGAATTTTAGCGAGCGAGTTTCCGAATTTCCACTTGGAACGAATTTTGAGGATGGCACCGGTTTCAAGATACACGCCGGCGCGTCAACCTTGCAGCCAGAATGCACTATTCTTCAATTTACTTTTATAAAGAAAGCGCTGTTTTATGCATTGAAGCACAAAAGTAACTGGAATTGCAAGGCATTTCATCGGACATAATGAAAATTAATATCTCGAAACTGGTGCAGTTTTCTGAGTTCATTCCAATTGGATACGCCTTGCGAAGTCGCTGCCTACAATTCTTAAATTGCAATGTGTGCCGTAAAGTTATTTGAAAATTTATTAGTGTGATTATGGTATTGAATTAGGCCTTCTGATCTTTCGTAGAAATAATGGTCACGTCATCGAGTAATTCAGTTCAAGGGTTACAATTGTGCTTTCTCCCACAGGCAATTTTTTTTTTAATTAGTGCAGCTAAAAGAAGAAATACAAAAAGCACCTGGCTCAATTAAAACATCACATGAGATAGTGATACGCAATTCTCCAGGTGATAATGTGCTGAAGTATTAATTCCACTTGCATGAGGCGCACGAGTTCAATCTTATGCCTGTGTTGAAGCAAAAGCCACCAGAAACCCATTTCAGACGCATTTTCTGAATGGAGCCTTTGCAACGTCAAGTTCACACTACCCAACACGAGGGGTATCACGATGGCGAAAACCTCGCGTTGTCTGCATGAAACAACACCAACATTCAAGAAATCTTGAGTGGTATAAGAACGCGGTAATCACACAGTGTAAAATTTACACACCATCGTCAACGAAGGCACGCCGAAATATCCCGGCCGTGTTAGTTTAAATGTACTGCGTGGCATATGCATCATTGTGCAATGTGGGTATGGTTAGGCTGTAAAGTGTGCAAATTAATTCTTAATCGGTTTTACTGGCCTACACATCAAGAGAGCCATCACATAAAGGTGTAAATAGCAAACAACTTACCAGTATTGAGATGCAAACGGGAACGCTGAGTATGTACGTGTACCAGACGTCGTGTTCAACCCAGCACCTGAAAACAGTTGGCACAAAGTTTAGTGACAAGCACTGCAGCGAAATATAAAGCGGCAAATATAGTTGTTTGTGTCGTAAGCACATTGACATTGCATTTGATCGATGGCACTAAGGAATCACATCTTTAGAAGCTTCAGAATCGCAATGACAACGTTTACGCATCTCAAAAGTGTAGACAAGTTTCACCAGAACTTTGCCGCTTTTGGCTTTCGGAGGTTTTTATATGATATCATATGATATGCTCTCACTATTACATTTCGTGACAATTGTACAAGCCCAGATGTTTAATTTGAAAATCTGACGTGAAAATCCATACAGATAAAGTTTATGCCTTCAAGACGGCCGTATTCTTAGTGGCGTTGCTTTTATGAAAAATGAATCACCGTTTACGTGATAGCGACAGAATGGCGATGAACAAATAGCTTCAGGTTTCACTGCATTTATGTTTAAACGCATTGATAGAAGAAAAACAGGCATAATGACAATCAAGTACTCACATCCTTGATGCTTCATTGTCTAGGCCCCGGGTTACTCCGTAACCAATGGCTGGAATCAAAGGGAAACCTGCGCATGCAATATTTTTTGTTGCGATATAGTATGGGTTAGAATGTAGGAATTCTTAGTACAGCAATCATTAATTCGCTCTATCTGCGTTACATTTGTTTGCTGACCACAGCTCACTCGCTCAATCACTCACACGTAATCACACACGCTCGCACTCTCTCTTTCTCACACATACATACGCGCTCATATATTTCCTCTTTCTCACACAGGCATGCAGGTACGTGCGATCGCGTGCGCTCGCTCGCTCGCTCGCTCCCTCCCTCCCTCCCTCCCTCCCTCCCTCCCTCCCTCCTCTCCTTCCTTCCTTCCTTCCTTCCTTCCTTCCTCACTCACTCACTCTTTCACTCACTCACTCACTCACTCACTCACGTTAACCAGTCTTTTAAACCGCGTGTTCTTGGGCTTGGATTGTACACATTCACGCTACGAAAGAAAAGACGAAAAAGAACGTTTAAACAGTGTGCGTACCCCATCCAATCAGCAAGAACCACTTAATGATGTTGTCCTCGGCGATGAATGCAAGAACTAGCAGCGTGTGTAAATACAGGCCCTCGCAGAACATCCAAAGGTAGTTGCATAGCAGAAAGTACTGCGTCACCACATGCAGAACCTGGCACCATTTCTGTAACAGTGCGCGAAAATGCCTCAGTATATGAAATATATCCTTTAGGAATACAATTCACGCTTTACTAGATGAGACATTGCTTATTGCTGCCTTACCGGATTCTCCTCGATAACGTGTGGTTGTGCGATGACGTTGATGTACCACAAAATCCAGCAGAGGTTGTTAATTATGAACGATGTAAACAAGTTTTTGTGAATAGTAATCCGCCGGCAGCGTAGTGCTCTGCGAAAAGAAAAGGGACATTTCTTCTTTCTTTATTGCAAGAAAAGGTTAGAATGCCAATATCTCCTTCGCATTTAATATAGATATCGATGCGAGATGATAATGAGATCTAACGATATATCCGCTTATGCTTTGCACACTTCTCCATCTCAGTACTCACGTGTATTTAAGCATTACCGACAAATTCGCGCGATGTGAGCCAGGGGCACTATAACGTAAAGCTATTCCAAACTTTTCTATTCCATTTCTACAATCAGCCCTCCAGGATTGTTAAACATGCTTTTTGGGTCCGGCCCACTTCGCCTGTCTGTCATGCGAAGTCAGGAAAACCGCGGAAACTCCTCATCTGATAAGACGTGTACACGGCTCAATATGCTTGATTACGGCGACGAAAAAAAATCATTTCCGATTCTACACCTTTTTTAACATGAGCCCTCCGCTCTTGGTCAAATGATTTCGGGCTGCGCCGACTTAGCTTGTCTGTCACGCGACGCCACAAAACCACGAAAACTCATTACGTCGGAGTAGCGTGTACGCATTAAGGTGAATTAATATGTCCAGCAAAACTGATTTTTTTAATAGCCGGAGAATTCCCCGTTCCGAAATGAATAGAAAATAACTGCCCGCGATCGCTCTGGCACTGGCACTCGCAGCTACCGGAGAAAATGAATATATTTGCGTATAATAAAAAAATTTTCCTGGCAATATAAAGCTTTCGAGTTCTTTCAGCACGTAGACGACATCGCTCGGTCAACTTTTCTTATCTGAGGATCCGTTTTAGCGGCATTTTTACCCTTCCGTTCCCGCCGCCGTGATTTTCTACCCGACGCCGACAGGTAAGCGAGGAGAAGCGTACCAATCGCCGACGCGGGCACTGCCCTCCTCACCTGGTTATCTTCGTTCACTGCACTAACCTAGCCTCGCTGAAACCCTCTCCAGTTCTGCGTGATCCTCGTCGCTGGTCAGCTAATTTGGTAAGAACTATCTTTCAAGAGAGGCAATGTTATTCGCTTTGGAAGCAAACAAAAGCGACCTTCTATATGCGAAGAGAACGTTTCAGTGGCCTGTTAAAAACATGCTGCGGGCCTCCGCCCTATGCTTGCGTCGGCTATTACGTAAATTTGATGTCCGGAGACTGTAATAAAAACAGATTGGAGTAGCTTCACGTTATAGGGCTCCAGGTCTGCGTTGTTTGAAATTCTCTATCCTATCTAAATATATTTTGGCTTGCGCCCCTCACGAATTGATAAACCGTATGCGCTTTAGAACCGGAACAAACAGCGCTTGGATGGGACGAAGTGAGTACGACAGACAAGGCGATGAACTAACAACCACTGCTTATTTGCAGGGAATGCCATGTATACAATACATTGGCTCAGTGCAGGAGGCCAGAAAAACACGGTTTCCACGCCGGAAAGGGAGTGAAATCATGACATCACGCACGTCCTCATAGCAGGCTATCACGTTTTTAACAAGTACTTAATCTCACAGCTATGCAGAGAAACAGAGGGTACGCTGACGCAGGAGTTTCCATGCGATGGAATGCAAAACGCTTCCCAAATCTCGCGTGCTCTTTGTTCTGTATATCTACCTCGTATTGTGCAATCTTTAAGGAGAGGTTTGCAGCCGTATTCTTTGCAGTGCTGGGCTAAATGGCCAGAAAGAATTCTATTGTTTGCCCCACAACCTCGTGTGTGATGAAGTTAGCCGTTGCCTTAATAGGTATGGGACCACTAAGTTTCAGAATGCATGTGGCATATAGGTTCACAAGTTTTTAGAGCTCTTTAGTTTTTACCTCGAGTCGACGTTCATAAGCTACAATGGTGCCATTTTCATCCAGCCGGACGGCATGTGCAGTGGATCCTGTATCGCTCCCGTTCTTAGCAACCTTGTGCTAGCACGCTTTTACAGAAGCATCATGGGCTCTCTCCTACCCACAAGCGTTACTAATGTATTTCGCTTTGTAGATGATTTCCTAGTGCTACACAGAACTTGCAGAACATGCCACCTCTCAAGTGCAAATGGAATTTTCGACATATTTCAATCGCGAATGAAACCTTTCGTACAAACGATCGCGCATGCCTCAGATATAAGATAAGGTTTCTGGACCTAGAGATATTGTTTGAAAGGGATGACGTATGCTGGGCACACAACCCCACTCGAAGAAAAGTATTCTCCCCTTCACGTCTGCCCACTCAAAAAAGTTGTTGCAGTGGCTTAGCTCGGCTATGCCAGGATATACGTAGCGTTAGCAAAGGTTCAACTGAAGGTCCGAGTCGCACTGGCGCTTTCGCTGAGTTTCACAGTATATTCAGTCGATCGGCGAGCCTTGACGTCATCGACGGCGTTTTGTTGTTGCTGCAGGGGTGGTCGGGCACGTCGCTCAGCCTCCTGGTGAAGCCGCTTTGCTAGACGTTCGTCCCTTTGCTCCAGTGTCTCCGCAGCACGTTTAGCCTTCTTCTGTTCATTCCTCCTACGCTCAACCGCTAATTGCCAGGCAACTACTTCGGGATCCGATGAGTCAAGCTTCTCCGTTCTTCTGCGCTGTTGAGCAGCATTTGCGCTCTCCTTCTCCATGGCTATACCACACTGGCAAACGCCAGTCAGAAGCGCAGCGGCTCCAGCGCAGTGTCAGACGGCGACTGCACAGCGAGCGCGCGCCGGCGCCAGTGCGTCTACCACGGCTACGACGTCACTCCTCTGGAATGCGCAGACCGGCGGCGGAGTGCGCGAGAGGTGCCGGCTCCGGTGGCTCTGGTGCGCAAGCCGTGTGACATCACTGATCCTTGCGCATGCGCGGCACGGCTCTTGATGTGCCGCGCGAAACGGGATTGGCTAGGCCAGTGTAGCTAACGCTACAAAATAGTTAAAAGAAGCATTGCCGTCTCATGTCTCAGAGCAGCCCTGACCCGTTCGTGCCACCACCGGGTGGCTAGTCGCTTCATTTACCAAGTGCACCGGCTGATCCAGGTTGGGTACCCTATGGCCCCGCTGACGGGTGTTTCGGAAAGGCTTTTGGTGATCCTGACTAGAGGGAGGGCAGGACGCCACGCCTAGGACAAGGGGCCTCATGCGAGCACAACCATCATACCCTATGTCCATGGGGTCTCGCTTAGTTTAAAAAAAAGGTCGCAAGAAAAATAGGCACAAGCGTTCTGTTCAGCGCAAGGGACAAGCTATCGGCGCTATACAGCAAGGTAAACAAGGAAGGCCTCAGAAAAATAATATGTGAGAAAGAACACACAAAACCTTACGTTGACTGCGCATCCGCAGTTGTTTATAAGATTCTGCTGAAGTGCAAACGCTGCTATATTGGCCAAACAGGCTGATGTTTTAATGACCGGCTTAGCGAGCATGCATACGCAATGAAAGGGTCTGTACCCAGCCATTTAGCCCAGCACTGCAAAGAATGCGGCTGCAAACCTCTCTTTAAAGATTGTATAATACTAGGTAGATATACAAAACAAAGAGCACGTGAGAATTGGGAAGCGTTTTGCATTCAATCGCACGGAAACTACTGCATCAGCGTACCCCCTGTTTCTCTGCATAGCTGCGAGATTAACTAGTTGTTAAAAACATGATAGTCTGCTATGACGACGCGCGTGATGTCATGATTTCACTCCCTTCCCGGCGCAGAAACCGTGTTTTTCTGGCCTTCTGCGCTGAGCCTATGTATTGTATACATTGCATTCCCTGCAATAAACCAGTGGTTGTTAGTTCCTCGCTTTGTCTGTCGTACTCACTTCGTCCCGTCCAAGCGCTGTTTGTTCCCGTCCTAATGATGTACCAACCAGCCCAGACCAGCACACCCATTATGAGCTTCTATATCATGAGACATACAGAGCGATCACTCCTTTTTTTTCTATTTTTTTTTTTTGGGGGGGGGGGGGGTGTGCTCACTACCGTCGACGCTACCTTGAACCGCAGTCTCTATTCGACAAGAAAGGCGAAGGAAAGAGGTGGCTGGAAGGGGGCCTGTCGCATATTATTATAAAACCTAAAACATTCGACGACGCTTCATTCTGATATTTCAAGTGGGTAGTCAAGGGGGCCGCGATAGTAGTTTTGCTAGAGCCATAAGGTTAAGAAATGAGTGCTTTTTCAGTGCGCTCGGTTGAAGCAAGATAGCTGTGACAGAACATGAGATGGAGTGGTCATTGTTATGCAGTGAATTTAGTTGTGGACGATGGCATACACATAAACTGTAATGTACATTACCAAATACGACCGTTTACCCAGTCAACGTAATTAAATTTACTTCTACGGGACTAGCTGTGGTTCGAACGTGCACTTCCGTCTATATTTTTTACTGCAGATATGGTAAACTTATTTAGGTGAAATACAAGCTAGCTTAATGCCAAGTACTCACCTGAAGTAACAAAATATGAAGATTGATATGAGGAGAGCGACGAGCGATATGGAGTATCCTGTCACGTACAGGGAATTGACCAAGTTCCGGAACTGAAACAGGAGAGAAGAGAACATTACAATGCACCGATACTTTGGCGGAAAAAATAGATATTTTACCAAGCAAAGCGTTCTCTTAGTCTTTATAATACCTCGACACATTTACCGCATCATACTTGATGAAAATTGGCAATCGCGTAATGGTTCCACGATATTTGCCTATATTTATACGTGGAAACACGATGTGATTATCGGAAGTCTTACGTGATGCTTTCCGAAGGCAGGTTCCCGCATTTATGTTATAACGTTACCGTGTCAAAGAAACATGGTAAAACAAGCTGACCATAGTAAATGTAGCAAATACAGTAACACATGAGCAACGTTGTAAAAAAACGTTCCAGGCCCATAGGCGAAGCCGTGACGCGCCAGCTAGCGCATTAAAATGCTCATATGTCTTGCAACTTTTTTTGCGGCATCTGTGGGGACAAATGGAAGAAACATCATGGGCACAAACATGCAAATGGAATAAATATGCACGGGCATATCTTTCCGTGAAGAAGGTGGAACTTTAGTCGGTGGTGCATCTTATTCGAATAGGTGACTCTCAATGGTGGTGGAAAGGCGGATAGACACGACTATTTCGTCTGCCTCTTTCCTATCCTGCCTTTCGCTTCTATCTTGTTTATTTTCTTTGAGCTTGGCGCTGGATTAAAGATAAACTGCAGAAGAAAGCGTCAGCCCATCACCTTAACAAGTGCTCAAGAAGCCAGACACAGTATTGCCCACTCGCCGTGTTCTTCGCTGTATCATCGGAGGAGTGGTTAAAATAATGTAGCGGGTGCCACCGAGTATAACGACTTTCTTTTTAAATTACACACAGGCATGCTTTTGGTCATGACTGTCTTCGAAGTCGTGGGGTCCACACTGCTCATATACTGTCATGGGGTTCACACTGCTTCATTTGTAAGAAATCCAAAATAATTGATCACGTTTCTCTTCGTGGCTAGATAAGGGCTTACTTCTAGGACGCTTAGCAGTCCACAATAACAAATTATTTTCTGCAGGTCTCCATGGCATCTGGCATGTATTATTAGGTAATAAAGATGGAACACCCTTTGGGCTTATAAAGCAACCTGATATCTACTGTATATGGTACTTCCGCATGGCTGCAATGCAGCAGATGGAGGGTCAGCCAGGATTCATTTCCTAGATCACACTACTGGTTTCTAAGATGTAACTTGTGATAAGGAGATTTACTGACGGCAAGCGGCAGGCGAAAAACCAGTACAGTCGCAAGACAGCAACGGTCTCGGCGCCAAGAGCTCGTGATCTGCGCTCACGTCCCTGCATCTATGAGAGCGCCCCACTACTGCTTGCTCCCTGTTCTTCTTCATCACTACACTTGAAACAAAAAAGAAAGGCCAGGTTTACTTGTTTTCCGGTGTTGCAAACCAGCATGAAACCACTGGCAACCTTTAAAACAATTTAAACGACGGGGCTAGTTATGATGTCACTGGTGGTTTTAGGATTTGTTTTTTATGATGTATGTATTATGTCTACTTTATTACACGCATAATGTTTACGTACTTAGTGCCTTGCTGAAATCCTGCAATAAAGAAAGTAAGAAAGCAGAGTGGCTGAGACGTACAATATTCTACTGGCAACCTGTGGCTATGAAATCTGAATCATCAGGAGGCAGTGTGACTGTTTTTCTTTATTCTTTATAAAATTTCAGCAAAGCACTTTGTGACTCTTGCGACGGAGACAGCGGCACCAGCGGCGGTCATCAAAGCGTTTAGAAAAATGGGCCCATAACCACTGTTGCTGTCAAGACACCGTTTGACGATTAAGTTAACGTCAAAAAGCACCCATTTAGGGCCACCACCTTCACACATCAAGCACTTCACGCCAGAAAGCTTCATGCAACTGCACGATTACGGCTGTTATTCACTTCAAGGAATGAGCAAGCACTATTAGTTACCTAATATAACCGATCGCCACCATACTGCATCAACATCAGTTTTCCACATAATGGCTGATGCATGCGCATGAACTGCAATGGTAGAAGTGCTCTACACTGTTCACAACTATTTTTCAGTCCCTGCAGGTAAGAGCGCGTGAACATGGTAATACGAAGACTTCCAATGGGAAGTTCACTAACAGATCAATTTGCATCAATATCATGTTTCTTTTCATGAACTAGCGTTATTGTTTTAAAGACCAGGCAAGCTCTTATGTCTTTTTGTCTTGAATACTGCAAGCTGTATACTCTTGTAAGGCAAAGTCCACAAGAAAAACGATTCGATCGCTGTTCACATAAGTTGGGGGATATTTTCAGTACATTCAAGGAGCCGGCGGTAAATTCGTGAAATTGAACGACTTTCGTTGATATACTTCAAGTGTATTTACTAAACAAGGAAGAACATATAGATTACGGTGCATAAATCTGCAAACATAAATATGATATTCCCATAGACTAAGACGATCAGCAGTTCGCGCATTCCGTGTCAATTTCACAAAGCCCTTCATTTCTTTGATAGAGAGACTGTTATGAAAATGATATGAATCAGGGTCTTTTGTGAGGTTATAACTCCACAATTTCGCGCAAGTTCTTGCTCATGTTGACTCTTTGAGCAGCATTTAAGTCAAGAGAGCTTACGCTTGGCGTCCTTTCCATGCGCGCGTGACGAGCACTATGCAGTGCATTCGCTTTGCGAAGAAACCCGCATCACGTGACGCAGTAACGAGCACTTTGTGAAAGCCAAGCGCCGCTCATATGCCTACCTTATTCAGCTAATACTTCTCTCGTGTTTTGTACGTATAATCAGTAGCCGAAAAATCTTAAGCTTTCCGACAATGAGTGGTAGGTATTTCATTCTAGAAAAGCAATTAAACTCTGGGGTTTTACTTGTTGAAACCACGATCTTGTTGCGAGGCTCGCCATAGCTTGGCGCTCCGCAATAATTTTGACCCCCTGGGTTTGCGTAACATGCACCCTATGCACGGTAAACGAGATTTTTTGCATTCCGCCCCCATCGCAATGCGGCCGCGGGATGAAACTCGCTACCTAGAGCTGAGCCATGCAACACCACAGCCACTGGCGCGCCGCGGAGGGTACCGCATGCTTCTATGAAGCGGGAATCGCAGCAAAGAGCCGAGTGGTTATAGGTAATTTTTTAGCTAAGACGGAAATGCATGGCTCACTTTCTTTATCATTTAAGGTAATTGTGCGCTCAGGGAACGCCAATTTGTCTTTTAATCTTGGATTTGAAATCGCAAATTATCTGCCTATGTGCCCATAATTAGAATATTTGAAAATCAACCGATTTCAATTGATTTGTCATGGGGTGCGTGCGCAAGGCGCTGTAAACCATCATTGTGCAAAAAGTGTCGAGGTATTCTTTTTGTTTATAGTTTCAGGGCGTAAGTCACAGGGTGGGCGAATTCTGTTACGTGCTTAAGCAACCAAATATGTTTAAGAAAGAAACTATGCACTAAGAAAGAAAATCGTTTCGACGGCACTAAGTTGTTACTACTGCTCCTAACAGAGAGTTCTATGCGTTTTGTTTCGTACACAGTGCACACACTACTTTCTTGCAACTGAGCACTTGAACCGAAAATGCATAAAAGAAAATGAAATCGTCTAGGTAAACACGTAGTTCGCACACACGGATAATTGCGTAAGGCCAGAATAAAAAATCGGAGCTAAGTGGGGCGGAGAATAAAAGACAAAAATGAGGAAGCGTATCAGAATGGATCGGCTGCTGTTTCGCAGAGCAGGAAATTTTGCATATAAAACACGTGAACGACGATGCTATGATTGCCTCATCGTAATTTGATCGATGAACAATGCTTCAAAGAAGGCAAGAGAGGCCGGCACGCGCCCACAGTACAATATTTCGCTCTCGCTTTCTTTATTGAACGAGAAGATGAATAATGCACTTGCCTTCGCTACCACCTCTTTTTGATGTGTTTCAAATATTTATCTTGTGCTAAAATGTACACACACACAACGTACATAAACGAGCAAGATCGCACTTACGCTACCAGTGATCTCTTCTCCCACACGGCGTACTCATATGCAGGCGTGTTCTTAATGAAATGTATTCTAAACTTTTTGACGCGTTCTTTTAAGCGTCTTGGGGATCCATGAAAGCAAGCACGCTGAACAGCCAACACAATGCGTGCTGCGCTGAGAGTAAAAGAAATGAACAGCACAATAATAACATACGTCTCGCGTATCTTTCTATAGATTGTTCAATGATTTCAAAGTTTACTGCTTGCCACACGTGGGTATTAACAATATGCAAAAGTTTATTGCAGGGACGCGGCTTCCTGGTTTATTTCATTCTCCTTGTGGCTCCAAAGCGCGATGGCGTCACTGTGTGTTTGAGGAACAGTGCATTAGTTCAAAGCTTTCGTTTTGTTTTTGTTTTCATTTTTCATTTCTAGGAGCTTCAATACGTTTTGACAACAGATAACATCCCTGGGTAATTTCCTCTTTTCTAAGAGAAGCTTTACCAAAGAAAAACCAGCGCGTATGAGTTGTTTTCCGGCTCGCATCTTAATTAGTGCAACCGTAGAAGTCCCTCTCAAGGGACATCGCCACTTTATCAAGAGAAATTACTTCGCCATACTGGGATAAGGTTTTCTCCGTCCGCTATATTACTGCCTGCTGTATGGCCTTTGAAATACCTGCAAAATCACCATCACTTTCAGAATCTGTTTAGCGCGCAAAACCCCGCACATGTTGTGATTGCAAGGTGAAGAGCAGCTGAGTATAGGTAGGGGCTGCGTAGGTACAGGGCGCCGAGATGCCAACAATCCTTTATCGCAGGAACATTGTTTCCATGCCCGCAGACAGTGGTTCTAGGAGAAGATTGATTTTTTTGCAATATGGCGAGCGTTAAGCTCAGGGTGAGGTCTGCATAACGACAGCGCGACGGTGGTAGCATACTTTTGACGATTTAACGGCTACAATGGACCGACGAACAAACTCAGAAAGCCCAGTTTCAAGCGGATATAGGCTACTATACGTCGCAGAAAAAGCTACACCCGAAATAGGCAACATAACTATCGTGCCTAAGAATACGAATGGGTGAAGATGGCTTCTCAGTTGACTTACAAAGGACTACTCTACACTAACTCATGCCGTAGCACATGTTATGAACAACTGTTTGGAAACTGGTTGGTTTCTTTCGAAAATTAAAGTCAGCAAAACAATTCCAGTGTTCCTGAAAGGAAGCATTTTTAACTGGATAATTATTGTCCAACAGCCATTCTGTCGGCACTCGGGAAAGTTGTAGTAAAGATTTGTTTTGTGGGCTCAATAAATTTGTCAAAAAACACAATTTATACACAAAGGAGCAATACGGCTATATGAAGGGAAAATGAACGTAATTTTTCCTGTTTAGTATCGTAGAAAAACTAAATAAATATTTCAATTATTACTTACATTAGCTATATTTGTCAACCTCGCAAAAGCGCTGGATATGCTTAACCACGCTACACTGCTCAATAAAAGCACTACGGTATTCGCGGTCGGGTGCTAACGCTATTCACTAACTACAGAAATAATCGAGGAAAATATTTACACGTCAGTGGAACCTCATCATCACGATATAAAACTGGTAGGTGTATACCACAACCAACGACTCTTGGGCGTTCTTGTTTAGAACTTAGATTATGATCCACAATCAGCCCCATTCGAAGAATATATTCTTTACTCAGAAAATACCAAGCTTATTATAAGAGCTATAGAACCGAAAAGTATTTCTATATGACAAAGCTACAACAACCTTAAGAAAGTCATTGCAGTGACGACATGCAAGTATACTTTTCGCTAACCCAGCTAATCGTGACCACGTCAACTTTGCTCCTAAGAAGAGTTATTTAGCGTCGCATAACTGTCTCGTAATGAATAACACATCAGTAGTAAGTGTTATTCATGCAAACTGGATCAGTTTAATATATAAATTCAGAGTTTTCGTAGCACACACCTGTTCATAAAACAACTTTTATCATCTACAGGAAAATACCTCTTCTTACACGTCATACAACCTGTTTCCGCTAAACACGCGGTTAACATTATTATATGCTTAAGTTCCGCACAATCTCACATGAGGTATGCCATAGCAGTTTACAGCCTAACCTTCCAAACAGCGTTGAAACACCTTAAAATATAGCACATAAGACTATGCTACGTGCTCTTGTTGTACGAAAAACAGATTCAGTCGCCGCATGGTTATACCGGGTGTTCAAAATTAAGCTTTATCATTTTCTTATAGTTAGGCACTTGGAGGCACGCGAAGACCACCTGGTCAAATTAGTTTGGTGGCCAGGGGGACACAAAGTGAGATGACGATTATCGCTGTCAGCAGCCGAATAAGTTGAAATTGAATAATTAAATTTTTATTCACTGCAGTAAGTGTGTGTGTTTGCGTTCAAAAGTTAGAGGCAGTCGTGTTTCTACACAGTTACACTTGGAACAATTCTTCTAGCATGTCTGTGCTCCGAGATATCCGACTCCAAATTTTAATTTTCGTTAGCATGATTACGCATGCAAGGCAGAGAGGATCGGCGCAAAGCTTCGAGTGTACTAGAATACGGTTGAGTGGAACGAGAGGCTGGGGCGGCGCATGCTTGGCAGTGAGACACCCGACGTGGAAAAATACTGTGGCGGCGCTGCCATAGAAGTGGATTGGGCCGCATCAAGGTCGCGGCGTTGGAAACTGCTGGCGATACTGCTCGGCAGGGTCATGCGTACTACTTCGCGCGCTGGTATTTGCGTTCAGACCGCTGAAATGGTGCTCATATTTGCATATGACATGTATTTATGCCTTAAGAATAAATTCCTTTCATTATCTTCTTTATGTTATTTTTTTAATGTCACTCGGTGGTCTTTTTCGGTCTCGGGCTGGGTTCGGGCCGGTTTCTAACCGGGCTCGGGCCGGGCTCGGGCTTAAGGTAAAGGGATGGCGGGCTGGGCCGGGCGGGTAACGTAGATTATTCTAACCATAAAACGTTTGGTCGGGCCCGGGCGGGCAGCCCAACGTGAAAACGGGCCCGGGCCGGGCCCGGGCTGAAGAAATCGGCCCGTGCAGTGCTCTACCCAAGATACAACCTTTGAAAACGTTCTGGTATCCTGCCTACATAAAATAGGATGCTATATACCTTTAAAAATCAAAGTTTGAATGAATAATTGATTGACTAATTCATTCATTCATTTGATGCATTGGTCTCTACGTCCCATAAACAGGCTATGAGAGCCGCAGAAGTAGCGTACTTCGGGTAAATTGAGTCTATTCCCTAACGTGCTTCTAGAGTTGTGTACGCTGGCGTCTGGGCATTCTGAACCCATAAGCAAGCGGCCGCTTCCGCCGTGGGTAACTGAACCCGTGAAGTAGTCGAATGACACAGCCTCTTAGCCATGGCGGTGAGTCGGTTAAATGTTCGAAGTGCGTCTTCTACCAAGGAAAGAGTACGTACGAAATAGCAAGTCCGACAATTTGATCGCACTCACCTGAAGGTCGTGGGTGTCTACGCATGCTGTGTAGTTGGACCAGATGATTCCTGTGATTGGATGACGGAACCATGTGGCATTGGCCGTGCACAGCTTGTGCGCTTGTCCTTGGTGAGAAAACGAAATGAAATGATCGAGGAACGTTCCAGGTGCACATTTTTTTTTCTCATCAGTTACCTCGGGGCGAGGGGAGGCGTGGGAGGAAGGAATCAAATGTTGTGCTTTTAACTAGAATTTTCACGTTGCCACCGCACGCAGCTCATGTATTAGCAGAGCAAGCAACTCGGTCTTAAGTACGACATATATAATATTCGAATATAGACTGACAGTCTACGTTGTAAAAGAGCCACCGAATGACCCTATTGCGTTGAAGGCGATATTACACGCCACCTTCAACTTTAATAAAAGGTGTACTCGTGTCGGGAAGTAAGAAGCAGAGAGCAAGCCAATATATAATCGAAAAGAAACAGCGGTATGCTATTTCGCTTTTGTTATTCTTAGTTTGAAGCAGGCCAGTCTTCATTTGTCTGTTGAGAGCAAGCTTTAATTTAGTATCCTATTATGAACCCAAAGAATGCATTATACGGATTTACGTGTCAGTATATACAGCTGCATATAAATTTGATCGACGATTTTTTTTGGCGCAGACTAGGGTCGCGAGAGATGAGGGCGTGATGGTATTTAGACTGCGTTTACTTACTCGATGAAATGAATCCAGCCACGAACTGTGGGCAGGGGGCGAAAGCAGTCTGACCTGCAGGTGTGTCATCCCAGCAGTTCCAGCCGTCCCACGTTCGGGGACAAAAGGAATCATTGACGCCTGCAGTCAATAAACTTTCTGGTCAATGCTGATCCTCCAGGCATCCTGATTGCCGACGCACACATAAATAGTGGGATATACAAAGCGTTACCCTGTTCCGGAAATGGCTTGAGAAGAACGTGCTCCAGGCAATGCTTGAAGTGGTGGATCTTCTGCTCCCACATCCAGTTTTCACCACGCGGCGAACTCTGCTCCCAAGGAACGTACTCCCCGATTTCGTCAGTAATGTCCCACAGGAGCTTTAATTCTGGGTCCTAGAATGAGGAGACGGAAATTGGATGTTCGGTCAGTGTTTTCTCCCTGCTTTATAATAGTGCACACTACAGCTGTGCTCGTTGATGTTTGAAAGCCTGTGAGGAAACTAAAATGTGGCGGCATGAAGAGACGCAGACATTCTTTTAAACTTGTTTGTACTCGGAATTTCTCCCGATTCGCGAGGGAGAAGTTACAATTTAATTCGTCGGTAATAGCGGTAACAGATTTGGTTTAGTTAACCTGCCGCATTATGATGCCGCTTATCGCGATCTTGAGCACCGCTGAGCTAATACTTATGAATTTCAAATTTCCGCAGTGGTAAAAATGTCGCAGTTTCACCCGAAAGGCGAAGGATCAATTGCGATAGCAAATTAGCAGAGAGCTACACGGAGCAAGGATAGTAGTTTTATCAGCTGTACAAACTTGGACATGCAGCTGCACCAGCAACGCGCAGAACTGTTGTCGACGCCGTCGGCGTTTTGCCCGCGTCCGCACCGAACGTGCGGGGGGGGGGGGGGGGGGGGGGCGTTGATGGCTGTGGCCGGTACCTCTGAAGGCGGCTCGGAGGTTTTCGACGACATCAGAACGGGACACTCGTCGAGCAGCGTCGGAAGTCTTTACCACATTCTCGCCTCGCAACGTTTTTAAATGCGAAGCATTTCTTTGCGAGCATTTGCTATCTTGAGAGTATCTATCTATCTATCTATCTATCTATCTATCTATCTATCTATCTATCTATCTATCTATCTATCTATCTATCTAGCCGCCTACGTCCTTGCGCTCGCATGGTCGTTTCGGTAACTTGGTATGTACCAAAATTAGTATACTATGACAAGAGTATATGACGAACATAAATGATATGTCGTGACATGAATTTTATGACACGCGTGTCATGTAGCTCATGAAACAGCCGCCTACGTCTTGGTGCTCTCATGGTCGTTCCATTAACTTGATAGGTACCAAAATTCGCATAGTATAACAAGAATGTATGACGAAGATAAGTGACAGGTCATGACATAAATGTCATGACATGCCTGTCATATAGATCATGACAATGACCCAGCGAAAAAGATTAACACTCAAAAACCATTGAAATGGGTTCGGACGTTGGTACTAAGTGAAGGAAACACTAAAGGATGGTGGTATAAATGGTATCCATAAGCATGACTCAGCCAAAACGTCAATGATTCAGCAAAAAAAAAAAAGCCTAGCCCTCACAAGCCACTGAAAGTGGTTCTGACGTGGGTAATAAGTGACGGAAACATTAAAGGATGATGGTAGAAGTCATAGTCATGACCATGACTGAGCAAAACTGACAATGACTCTGCGAAAAAGATTAACACTCAAAAAGCACTGAACTGGGTTCAGACCTGGGTACTAAGTGAAGGAAACACTAAAGGATGGTGGTAGACGTTCTAGTCATGAGCATGACTCAGCAAAAACGCCAATGACTCAGAGAAAAACATTAACACTGAAAAGCCACTGAAATGGGTTCGGACGTGGGCGCGAAGTGAAGAAAACACTAAAGGACGACGGTAGAAGTCATAATCATGGGAATGGCTGAGCAAAAATGACAATGACTCAACGAAAAAAAGATTATAACTAAAAAACGAACTAAAATGGTTTCGGACCTGGACCCTAAGTGAAGGAAAGGCTAAATGTTGATGGTCGAAGCCATAGTCATGAGCATGTCTAAGGCTTGTGCCTTAAAGGCTTGCGCCTCTTCGGTGTAGCTAAAGGGAGTCCTGAGGACTCATGACATGAATTTCATGACATGCATGTCATGTAGTTCATGAAAGAGCCACCTACATCTTGGTTCTCTCCTCTCATGGTCGTTTTGTTAACTTGGTAGGCTGCCCGCACACTGCTTCGCATAATATCGCTTCCCACAGGGCTTGCGATCTGCCGGCTTTTATATAAATACGCATTTGGGGCCGCAGCTAAACGTCGCCTCCCCTCCCGTCCCCCCACAACCTTTCGCGCGACGGAATAAGTCGCGTTTGCCCTATATATATGGTTATTGTAAAGGAGGAACGAGACGCTTAATTCTGTAGCCCTTCAGGGAGCATGGCGCAGAACGCGCGGTTGCTCTCCGCCGTGCGTTCGCTCCCCGTGAAAGCGTGCGTCCCTCGCTTGCTTTCAGCATACGGCGCGCGTCGACGATTTGATCGCCCTTGGACGTCCTACGGAACCTAACGGCGACGGCGATGGCGACAGCTGAAATCCGCTTGGAATGTCCATATAATTGCTATCACAATAAAATGGCGACTTAGGGTGTTTTCCTTCACCACTCTATGACGCAGTTAAAGAACATGAGGCACTTCTCGGAATTGCACTAGACAACTAGAGTCACAGTAAATATTTCTCTTTTGCAAAACGGCTTGAAGACCGCTTGCGCGAATGTTTCGAGCCATAGAAAGGTTTGTGTAGAGAGCTTCCTATTCTTTATGTCTGCATTCTTTGAGAATTTCGGCTTTAGACAATGTAATTCACATATATAAGCTAAATGCCTACAAGCACTGCGAATTGCTAAAACAATTCAAATAGTCTGATATTCAATTCGTAATTGATTCAGGAATGAAGTAGTCAGATCTATCGACCATTCGTTTCAAATTGAATATCAGGTATAACAACACTTTCGGAGTCTGCAGAACCCGCCGCGATAGTACAATGGCAATGGGACTCTGCTGCTGGTCGCGCGTTCACTTCCCCGCCGTGTAGACCGCATTACTATGGCGGCGCAGAATGCCAAGACACTCGTGCACTAAATTCAGATGCACCTTAAATGACCCCATGGGGTCGAAATTAATGCGAATGTTCTCAATACGACGTTCCTTATGCGACGGCTGTTGCTTTGGGACGTGAAATCCCACAATTAAATATTATGTTGCCGTCTGTAGGAAGGACACCAAGTGCAGGGTATGATTTCCAGCAGGGTAGCCACGCTTGCTGCGGAGAGGCACCAGTTGCTCTGTGAATGAGTAAAGTAGCTAACTTCTGCTCCGTTTAATAAAAGAGGATGCTTCCCTTTAGGCTGCCTGCGAACTTTTCTTCTAATTCACATTAGCAGCGCGGACTTAATACACACTCGTACAAAAAACAAGTAGACGCTGCGAGGGATGTCCAACGCTCACCCAGTCTGCTTGTTTGTTTCTGTGTGAGTTTGTGAGTCCGCGCAGAAAACATTAATGCAAGCTCCAGCAACCAAGTAGCCCGAATCACTTCATTGATTGTGTTCCAAGTTTAGGCAAAGTAACTAACGAAGCAACTTGTCACTCAAACAATCTCACGGTGTCTGAATCCATTTAAAACAATGCGCAGTGCTCCATCAACGTCTGGGGACCTGGTGCCCCTGTGTTTCTTTACTCTCATTGTCATGACGCACCAGAACAAACCGCTTTTCAGTTGTGTCTCTTCAGTAAAGCTCTTCAGTTGACCGAAAGCCCAGATGTGAGTGGCATTACGTGTATCAAATAGCGTTAACTAGCCTTTCTATCGTTTAATGAAAATACACTTCATGCACGCATCTCTTATCTTCCCCGTTTAGAAATTAGAAAATATTCGGTATTCAGTTCCTTACTCCAAAGTTGGCTTTCAGTGACAGTCCTAATCGATCTGATTCGGAAGTCCAGCTATCGAACGAAGCTGATAGGGAGATATGAGCACGAAGTAACTAATCTACATGTAGAGTCCTTAACATTCGTATTGTCGCAACCATAATATCTCCCACATCACCGCTTCCTGCATGATATTCCACAATTTTCAGTTGACTCCCATAGTGCACATTCTGCGTGCTTTACAATATGTTTCGACTAGGGGAAGAATAAAAAAACGAAAATACCTTATGCCTGATGACCGGCTGAACCTAGCATCTATTTCTTTAGCTATAAACCGTTTAGTTGCCCGTGTGATTGCAATCTTATCGACAAAACTACATTGCAACATGCTTACGGCCGTCAACTTCGCTGGCGCTAGAGAAGCTCTGTTTTCACGTTACGGATTTGAACCTATCATCCCTCGAGAGTAAAACACTGAACTTCATTTGTGCCGAAGAGCACCAGTTACATATACGACGCGTGTATTTCATGCTGAAGGATACCAGCGCCTTACTACCGAGATCTCCAGAAACGTGCATTTGGAAACAATAAATCAGTTCGAAGACAGATACTTTCGGTGCTTTTCGCTGAAACGCCGTGTCGTGGGTAGTTTAAACAAGACTGGCCGATCTGGCGCCTACTGCCATGCTTCTCACGCCATTTGAAAACGTGACAGTGATTTTTGTGCATAGAATAACGGTTATTACTATTAATACTCTAAGGAGAAAGCGTCCTTAAAGTATTATTCATTACGTGGTTTAAGCAGTAATGAGTTACGAATCAGGCAATCTCTAATATTACGTAACGTCCCCTTCGAACATTTAGGCAACGCGAATGAAGGGGTAAGACCTTGACAACACTCATTAGGTCCTAACCAAGAATTCTACTGCAGGAACATGGACACTCTACGGGTACTCCGCAACAGACTTAGCACTGACGACAAGATTTTAGCACTGACAACAAGAATTCTTTTCAAGCGAAGCTTGTGTTGCGTTACAGATTTCGGTGGCGGCGTAGTCACGCAAAAAGTCAGGTGTGGCGTATACCCTCCTTGGGTTATGCGGGTATGAGCCAGGGATATGTAGATATGAACCAGGGACAAGAAATAAAGAAGGAAAGGAAAAAAGAAAGAAAGAAGGGAAGGAAGAAAGAAAGAGCAGGTACGGGGAAAGCTACGCCAGCGCCGTTTTACGTGAAGCGCGTGACCAATCAGGATTATTTGATGTGTCGTGGGGAGGGAAAGGGAAGCAAAGGGGTGTGCGCCGCGTGGTGCGTTCCGCCGAGGAGCAGGCTGCGTTTGAGCAACGGCGCCGCAAATTCGCTCGGGAAAGGGCTCATCGTCGACGTGCCCATTCTAGCGTGAGGGCTTCCGGAGCCCAGGCCAAACGTCAGCGAAGAGCCACCGACCCTGACCTTAGGCCAAACGAAGCGGAACGCTGCGACAGCGTCGTCTTGCCACAAGCTTCACTTACCCCCATTTCCTCGACAGCGGAGTGGCTTTGAATTTTTTACACTTCACTCTTGTAGTTTATAAAACAAAGCTAGCACCAGAAATTATGAAACCCTTTCTCCCTTAGTTAAATAACTGAAAAGGGCTGTAAATTAAAACCACGCGGATCCACAGTTGGGATCGAACCCGTGTCCTCGAGCAACGCAATAGCCGCAGGGCTACCTTGGGGGGCACAGAACTGTTGATTTGACGTACCGCCGCTTTTGTAGGGGCACTTTGACACTACGGTGCTTTATTGCGGCTTTACGTCTGCACACCCTGCGTCAGTTGTCCGCTTGACAAATTGGTGCGGTGTTTATTTTATTGCGATAGCAATTATATGGACACTTCAACCGGATTTCTGCCGTCGCCGTCGCCGCGCGCCGTATGCCCGAGCGGAAGCGTGCGGGGACGCGCGCTGTCACGGAGAGCGAACGCACTCAATCTCCCACGCGCAAGCAAGGAAGCGGGAAGCCAGCGCCGGAGGGAGCGGGGGGGGGGGGGGGGGGGGGGCGCACTTTTACTCTGCCAACAACCGCGCTCGTCGCTCCGCCCGCACCGTCTCTTATCTCCCCACGGCTCTGACCTTTATGCGCCGTGCATTCGCCGCTCAGTTTCCGTTGAAGCGATAGACCGCACGTACCTTCGCCGCTGCGGCGTTTGCGCTTGCTGCCAGCGTTTTGACAGTCGTTGTCTGCGGTCATTCAGTGTGATCTATTCATGTTTGTTTGTGCGCGCTCACACCACGCTTGTTCATTCAGTTAGTAATAGTCGGGCGACATTTTCCAACGCACGCTACACATGCAATGCTGCCCGGATCGGCAGTGGAGCGCTACAGGTGTGTCCCTTCGCACGCGCTGCCCACGGGAAGCGCGTCTCATCAACACCACCGTTTCACACGCGCCTTCTCGTGGTCATCGAGTCTCTCTTCATGTCGGTCTACTTACGCCGCAGCACACCTGCTTACTTAATCAGCTCATGTTTACTACAATTGATATTGCTACCAAAGCCGCTCACCTTACTTCGTATGACATTGCTGTGTTGCTATCGCATTCATTGCTTCGCCCTTAGGGCGAAACTGTGACATTTTTTTGAGAAATACCAGAAACGTACCGTACCGTACAGACGTACACGCACGGCGGCTGATGCACGTCGCTCGCTGCGCACCCAAGAGAAATTGCCGCGTGTTGTAGTTAATGCTGCAGCGAAAGGCTACGAAGTGCATCTGCGACAATCTTGTATGAATGTCATCAAATAAATTTCACGGACAATGAGCTAAAACATCCTCAAATTGTTCCCCGGCAGGCGACAGCAACACCTACAAGCCGCGCTAACGAGGATGAAAGGCTCATCGCACACGCTTTCCTCCTCCCATACTTATAGGGCCTATAGCAAGCGAATTTTCATCTATTAGAGAAGTTCAATATAATTGCAGCGATCATGCGGCTTGAGGAAGCATCGTTGCAGTGAGTTCATTTAGAGAATGACGCGAGATGTCACTTCCTTGCGAGGTAAGTATACCAACCAGCCTAACGTTTCAGGTTCTCGTCAGCTGGGAACGCTCGTTTTCCTGTTATCATAAATGCCATGATCGCACAAATTATTGTTATGCGTCACTTTCGCTGTAGAGAAACTGACAAACAAACAGCTGTGTAGAACACTTGTATAACAGTTGAAACCGGAATACTGCATAATAAAAAAAGAATGTCGCAGTTTCGCCCGAAAGGCGAAGCATCGATTGCGATAGCAAATTAGTAGAGAGCTATTCGGAGTAGGGATAGTAGTTTTATCGGCTGCATAAACTTGGACACATTCGCTTACTAACTGAATTAACAAGCGTGGCCCGTGTCAGCGGGCACAAGCAAACATGAATAGATCACACTGAATGACAGCAGACAACGACTGTCAAAACGCTGGCAGCAAGCGCAGCCGCCGCAGCGGGCGAAGGTTCGCGCGGTCTATCACTTTAACGGAAACTGAGCGGCGAATGCACAGCGCATACAAAGGTCAATGCCGTGTGGAGATAAGAGACGGTGCGGGCGACCGCCACTGCCGGGCATAGTGCAGAGGAGCTGCGCAGAGGAGAGGTTGTTGGCAGAGGAGAAGCTGCCCCCCCTCTCCCTCCCGTGCTGTCTTCCCGCTTTCTTGCTTCCGCGTGGGAGATTGAGTGGCCAGTTCCCCTTGCGCCTGGTTGCAAGATAAGCATTTGGTGAAGCAGCACAGCGTCGCCCCGCCTCTCTCCCTCCCTCCCTCCCATACCCCCACGGCCTTTCGCGCGACAGTTGCGTTTGCTTTCCGCCGTGCGTTCGCTCTCCGTGATAGCGCGCGTCCCCCGCGCGCTTTCACTACGGCTTTCGCATACGGCACGCGGCAACGATTTTATCGCCCTTGGACTTTATACGGAACCTCACGGCGACGGTGACGATGACGGCGACGCCGACAGCAGAAATCCGGTTGAAGTGTCCATATAATTGCTTTTGGAATAAAATGTGGGCAGGGGGGCTTGCACTAGTGGTGCAAGGCTAGAGTATGTAGCGGAGCTGGTGATCGACCTAGCTTCCTCCAGGTGTTACTAGGCTTGGCTAAGTTTTGCTAGGAAATGCTAAGTGCTGCTAGGTACGGTATTCCGAATCGGCTCGCCGCCGACGCGCAGATTCTCGCTTAGCCGCGCGACGCGCTTCAAGATGAGTGTGTGTACAGCATCCTTCTTCGTCTGTCCGGATGTTCTTTGGTCGTCCCCATGTCAAGGCTACATGTTCCGCCGAGAGTTCTGCCACCGTCGTGGCGGCTCCGAGCTTTATCTCCCCGGTGACGTCACGGCCAAGTTGCGCCACCACAATTGCCGGGGCGTGGCTGGTCGAAACCTGCCCAGCCGCCACCAGGGGCGCCTGCTGCAGTCACGGATACCGCGCGCGTTCGACGCGAACGCGGGGAAACGGGGAAACGGCAGCAGCTCTGCGCGTTGACTCGTTGGTGCTGCTACAATTTCTTTCTCTCTCTCTCGCTCTCATTTTCTCTTTCTCTCTCCCGAGCATAGCACGCGCAGCGCGCATGCTCTCCTTCCCTCTACTTAACATACCATGTCAAGGGAACATGTTCACGGAACGGAGAGGAGGCAAAGCACACGCCGCTCCGCGGCGTGGTTGCTAGGCAACGCACAGTGACGTCTTGGCTGGGCGAGTTTTTGCGAACGCTACGCGGGGAAACAAAAAGCTTATACAGCTCCGCTGTTAAAAAGATGCGGAGACATATTCTTACGACCTCATTTACCTATCCATTGTCGAAGTGTTTGCTACAGCCTCAGACATCTCTTCTTCAACTACTACTGACTACTTTACGGAGGTGACCATCATGACTGCGTTTCGCTCGTCTTACCACTGAAAATGATCATTGATGAGGCAATAACGAAAGGAACAGTGTGCCGAAGGATCATGAAGTGCACCTACGTTAGAGCAGTTTAGTTGATCTGGAAGCAGTGTGCTTTTCTTTAGCACCGACGTGTAGCATTCGATGTGGTCCTAAGATGAAGTATACTTTATAGACTCGTTTAAGGGCTGCAAATTTTTCACAATTTTGATCAGATGCGGCCCTTCCACGGGACCGCACGTTTAGGTCAAAATGGTGCGTGCGCAGCCAGCGACTTGTGCACACCCGGAAGAGGAGGAAGAAATAAACTTTATTGAAGACAAGGGGAGGAGGACCCGGATCTTGTACACGCCCCGGCGATAGCCGGGTCGTGTACAAGATCCCGGCATTGTACAAATCGTGGCGTGTACAAATTGCGGCATTGTAGAAGCGGCAGGCAGAAATACGCAGCGCGCGAAAATTCGACGGTGCGCAGGCACGGCGCTCGCGGCATCGGGCCACCGGACGCGATTGGTTCTCTATGGGAAATTTGAACGCGACAGCGTTAAGGGCCCCGTGTCGCAAAAAAACCGGTGTCGGCGTCAGGGGCGTTGCCCGTCATAGAAAATCGTTCCGAACCACCCCGACCGTGCAGTCCCTCCGTGTGTTTGAAAGGCGTTAGTGAATAAAAATTGAATTTCTCAAAGTAATGACCGTCAGAAAATCCTAAAGTACGATTTCACCACAACCTTCTTACAGGACAGCATCGGATTGTAATTTGAATGGACGAGAAAATATCATTCTGTTACGGGGAAACTTAAACACAAACCACTTTTCCAGCATTTATACGATAGACCAGCGGCACGCCCGGATAGGTTACTTGATAAAACACCATCCAGATGGCGCCCGCGTCCCCGGCCGGTCATACTGCGACTTAGTCTGCCTAATGCGTTTTGGACACGCGCGCGCCTCGGGGCAACAGCAAACAATTATTAAAAAGAGGTCCTAGGGCCTTCACATTTTGATATAAGACGGCTTGTATTGCCCTTGGAAAGATGTCTTCCCACCAAAGCATTTATGTTAAAAAGTGAAGCCGACTTTAAGGAGCACGGAGTAAGCTTGGTTTTTGTGAGCTGGCTTTCTCACGTTGTGTGTTGCAGTGATGCCTGCTCATAAGAAAAATGTGATGCGAATGGGGCCAGATAACGCAATCGCGTTCCACTCTTAAAGGCGAAGCTGAAGGATCCTCCAATTTTTCTCTCCATATTTTGGGCTGCCAATTTGGGGGTGCGACCCTTACACGACTGCGGCCCTTACACGAACCTTTGAATTTGCTTTTACTCGATAAATTACCGTTTTCCCAGACATAAGCTTTAATTCTCATTATTCTCATTTGCTTTGAGCACTGACACATATAGGCAGACGCAGAAAGGTTCAAGAAGGTCGCGAGCGGTTAACTAGCCTACGCTTCGTCTGAGCTGCGGCTTCCTTCAGCACAGCCAGTAAGTGCCACGACACAAATGCACGCCCAAGATCCTTGAGAAGTTTAATTTACGCCGGACGTGGTTTGTGCTGCATATTGTGAAAAGTACTTACGGGGTTTAGCTTAGTTGTGCAATAGCCGTAGTGGGCGAGTGGGCCTTTCCAAGAACCTTGCGTGAGGCAGTGGTAGAACGCCGTGCCTGCGATGGGGTAATAACAGCGGCAAGTGAACAGATAAGTGAACAGGAAGCCCATTTTTGTCAGCATTATAGCAGAACAGCCCATTTTTATAGTGTCAACACACGTATGGCAGCACGACTGGCATGGTGAATGGCCGCTAAGTCACTCTACTTTCTTCTCGAAGACCAACGACAATATTTTACGAAAGCCTGACGTCTGCATGCTTCATATTTGATACCTCCTGATTCATTTCTGTAGATTCCTGCATACGTAAATATATTAAGGCCTAAACAATTTACCTGTCGTTTTCTTTCACTTTTCACTTTCACTTTATTACCTTAAAGGCCCCCAGGGTTGGGGGTATTACATAAGGGGTGGGCAACAAGTATAAAGTAAATAATACACAAGCAAATGATGTTTAAGTACATGTTTGCTCGCGGTTAAATATGGAAGTTATACAGCTCAAAAATGTGGATGGGCAGGTGATTGTGGTGATGTCGTATGGAAGGCCGTTCCAGTCCGAGGCTGAGCGTGGGAAGAACGATGACGCAAAAGTGGTAGTGTGCGCACATGGCCGGGCGACTTGGAGGGGATGACCAATGCGAAGTGAAATGCGGGCCGGAGGACTGATGTAGGGTGGATGATTAAGTGAGCTGTAAAAAAAACTTATGGAATAAGTACGAACTAGCGATACGACGCCGACAAGCCAGGGTTGATATGCCGGAATCTGCTTTCAACGATGATATACTAGTATTGTATAAATAGCATGAATGAATGAATCTTCTGGCACGATTTAGTACCGATTCTAGGCACTTTATTAGATATTTTTGGTTAGGACTCCAGATGGCAGATGCATATTCCAGCTTAGAGTGTAGGAGTGACTTGTAGGCAAGCAGTTTTAGGTCTGGTGGCGCGTGACATAGATGACGTCTTAAGAACCCAAGGCTTTTGTTAGCAGATGA
This sequence comes from Dermacentor silvarum, assembly GCF_013339745.2. Lineage (NCBI taxonomy): Eukaryota > Metazoa > Arthropoda > Arachnida > Ixodida > Ixodidae > Dermacentor > Dermacentor silvarum. Next base: position 45,702,929 of record NC_051155.1, read on the forward strand.
TACGATTTTAGTGACATGCGCGTTCCAGGTTAGGTCATTAGACAACGTTACGCCGAGGTACTTTTACTGTGTTAATTCTATGGTTACATGCGAGATAGTATAAGGGAACAGGAGAGGATTACGTTTTCGGTTGAACGACGCGAGTTCGTATTTATCGGGGTGTAGTTCCATGAGCCATCGGTTACACCAGTTCTGGATGCCGTTTAGGTCACTTTGGAGAGTTAGTTGATCAGAGGGGTTATTAACTGTGCGATAGATAACACAGTCATCGGCAAAGATACGGACGTTACAAGAGACATGCGTTGGTAGGTCATTAATATATATTAGAAATAGAAGGGGACCAAGGACTGACCCTTGCGGAACGCCTGATGTTACCGAAAGAGAACTAGAGGCTTGATTATTAACGCGAACAAATTGGGTACGGTTAGCCAGAAATTCCTTTTTGCTCATTCGGTCATTTTATACCTTTTCACCCGTGCGAAGATGCAGCAGCTGGGGTCGCTGTCGATGATATCTCTTTTCATTACAGAGGATACTGCGATTTTCTAGCCTTTGAAGAAAACGTATTGTAAAGTGCAACTTCAAAATAAAAAAGCAGAATCACATAACACGTGCAGCCATAAGATGCCTTTTTCAGTGGAGCCGAGTGTCTCAATATCTGTAAGAAAGGAATGAACAGGTTGGGCTAACTATTGACTGCGATCATCATCATCATCATCATCATCATCCACCTATTTTCAAGTCCACTGCTGGACGAAGGTCTCTCCCGGTGACCTCCAATAACCCTTGTCTTGCGCAATTGATTCCAACTTGCGCCTGCAACTTTCGTAATTTCATCACCCAACCTAACTTTCTGCCGTCCTTGACTGCGCTTCCCTTCTTCTTGGTATCCATTAGGTAACTCTAATGGTCCACCGGTCTTCTACCCAACGCATTACATGGCCTGCCCAGCTCCATTTTTCCATCTTAATGTCAACTAGAATATCGGCTATCCCCGTTTGTTCTCTGATCCACACCGCTCTCTTCCTGTCTCTTAACGTAAGGCCTAACATTTTTCGTTCCATCGCTTTTTGTGCAGTCCTTAACTTGTTCTCGAGTTCCTTTGTTAACTTCCAAGTTTCTGCCCCATATGTTAGCACCGGTAAAATGCAATGATTGTACACTTTTCTTTTCAACGACAGTGGTAAGCTCCCAGTCAGGATTTGACAATGCCTGCCGTATGCACTCCAACCCAATTTTATTCTTCTGTAAATTTCTTTCTCGTGATCAGGGTCCCCTGTGAGTAATTGACCTAGATAAACGTATTCATTTACAGACTCTAGTAGCTGACTGGTGATCCTGAACTCTTGTTCCATTGCCAGGATATTGAACATGATCTTTGTCTCCAGCATATCAATCATCAATCCCACTCTTACACTTTCTCGGTTAAAGTCCTCAATTATTTGTTGCCAATCGTAGCTAGTGTTGCTAAACAGAATCATCTGCAACAGGTCATCTGCAAACCGAAGGTTGCTGAGATATTCGCGTTGATCATCACTCCTCAACCTTCCCAGACTAATAGTTTGAACACTTCTTCTAAGCATGCAGCGAATGACATTGGAGGGATTGTATCTCCTTGCCTGGCCCCTTTCTTGATAGGTAATTTTCTACTCGTCTTGTGGAGAACCAAGGTAGCTGTGGAACCTTTGTAGATGTTTTAGATCATACGTACGTTTGTACTGTATTAGAATTTGGTTGCGTGCTCTTTCTGGCGCTCCAGCTAACAGGTCCAGCCCCCTAATCCTCTTATAGAGAGAAGCATTGAGCTTATGTCGAGGGCTTCTTAAATTTGTTTCAAATTCTCTTCTTTATCTAGACTGCAGAGTTCCTCCTCTTTCGTGCAGGTTCCGTCTTTTCACAAGTGCAGACATTCAGAATTTATGCCTTGTCTGACCCCTTTCTTGATAGGTCACTTTCTACTTTTCTTGTGGAGAACCAAGGTAGCTGTGGAATGTTTGTATATATTTCCCAAGATATTCACGTATGCCTTCTCTACTCCTTCATTACGCAATGTCGCCATGGCTGCTGGTGTCTCGAATGAATCAAATGCCTTTTCATAATTTATGAAAGCCATACAGAGTCACTGATTGTACTCCATAGATTTGTCGATTACCTTATTGATGACATGTAATGTGATCCATTGTAGAATATCCCTTCCTGAACGCAGGCTGTTCTCTTTGTTCATTGAAGTCAAGTGTCGCCCGGATTCTATTGGAAATGATCCTGTTGAATATTTTATACAATAATGAAAGCAAGCTGATGGGCCTATAATTCTTCAATGCTTTAACGTCTCCCTTCTTGTGAATTAGTATGATGTTGACATTCTTCTAGCTCTCTGGTACGCTTGAAGTCATGAGGCACTGCGTATAAAGGGCCGCAAGCTTTTCAAGCATATCTCCTCCATCTTTGATTAAATCGGCTGTTATTCCATCTTCTTCTAACACTTTTCCCCGGGCCAGGTCTTGCAAGGCCCTCCTAACTTCATCGCTAGTTACAGAAGGAGCCTCTGTATCCTGTTGATTACTTGTTCGAATGAAGGTATCATGGCTTTCTGGGTACTGTACAGGTCAGTATAAAATTTTTCTGCTGCTCTTACTATATCATCAAAATTGCTCATGACATTACTCTCTTTGACTTTAAGTGCATATATCTTGCTTTGCATGTGCCAAGTTTCCTGCTGATTTCCTGCTGCGACCATTTCTTAGTGCTTCCTCAATCTTTCCCACGTTATAATTTCGAATATCCCTTACTTGCTTATTGTTGATTAGTTTTGGCAGTTCAGCGACTTTTGTGTGATCTGTACTAATGCCTGCACAGAATAATTAATTACCCAAGAACGGTGGCGCGGTAAACGTAAAATGTAGCCGTGCGCACTACCGCAATCTCCGCGTACAATGCAGAAGGGTGAAAGGCAAGTTCGCTTGTGCGTAGTGTGTTTGAACGCCTGTCTAGGACTGCCTGTCCTAGATGAATGGGTACTTTAGAAGACTGGCTACTTAGCATAGTAAAATAGATGCATAGTTACGCTTGATATAAACGCGGCATGAGCAGCTACGAGTGTGAGCGAAATAGGATTCATTGAGTGTTGTATTGTTCAATGCTAATGTCGTTACCCTGCCGCCCTTCCTGCCGAAATTTTCGCAACTGGTAATGCGCATTTGTTTAACAAAAATAGACGACTATAGTCAGTGCTCTTACGTACGCTTAATCAGGGTGGACCGCACATGCATCACAAACCTAGAACGCCTCCTTCACCATGTAAACAGTACGGGAAGTACAAAACTTTAAAAGGTGTTGCACTCCAAATTCAGTTCAAAACACGAAAAGCATAACGATATATCCAAACCGACGTCAGTTTCGTTGAATCACACAACATCAAGATCCTTCTGGTACATACATTCATTTACTTCTTGCGCTTTTCTTTATCCAAATGACTAGTTCCATAACGGATAAGCTAATTTCACAATATATATAGTGTATAACCAAGTGGGCAGACCTTCATGTATACAGAATATATATAACATTGGCTCTTATCACTGCTTACTCATGCCCAGGGATTATCAGTCCCTAGCATAAGCAGAAGCAGCGATAGTTGCAACAGAGACCGTAAAAACAACAGACACACTTTTAATTGTACTGAAAATGATCTGATTGACAAATCGTCCGTCGATAACGACTGTCACAATGGATTACAGAGTACGAAGGCGGTGAGTGCTCTCTTTCACGAGAAAACAGAAGAAAAGAAAAACCGCGCGATCATAAACCGTTTCATGCACATGCACCGACATGGCGTATTCACTCACCGCTATCGTGCTAAAATGAACCCCTATGTAAATTATCGCTAGCATTATCCTTCCGTTCACCCTTTTGGGCGAATGCATTACGTGGCTTGGGAATGATAACTAACGCATCAGATGAAGACAGTGCTTTTATGCACCTCGTCTGCTATACTTATGTTCACGTTTGGAACCTAGAGTCTGGTTCTTCAATTTAAAGTTTTTCAGTAGCGTGACCTGCAGTGACCTGCTGTGACCGGCCCTGCTGTGCGTGACCTGCACTGTGTGTTCTATTTTATTTTTTGAGATTGGTCATTTTGCTCTTTCTTTCCTCTTTCCTCCTCGTCTTCCTATGGTCTATTTCTATGTTTCTATCTCCTCCTTTCTAAAGAGTAGGTAGGCGTGGTGCCGCATCCGTTGGCAGTTGCCAGCTTGCTCCTCGCTTTCCCTTTCCTGTCAAATGTATCTGTTTTGAAATCAAATACTACTACTACTACTACTACTACTACTACTACTACTACTAATAATAATAATAATAATAATAATAATAATAATAATAATAATAATAATAATATCGGGAAGGGCACGATAGAAGGCGTTGCCAAAAGGCGACACTGTTATGCGGTGTCGTGTTTACGATGCGTGTGTACGTTTGCTTAGGCTTCAATACCATAAACAGAGTGGTTTCAGCACTATCGAAACAGCAGCAGCTCGAGGGCAGCGAAAGTAATACTTGTCTCCTGCAGGACCAATCCTCTCTCGTTGCTCTCAGCAAGCAACTAGCAGACGCCAGCGAAAGCGCCCTCTGTCAGCCACTGGCAAAATACCGCCCTCCATTTTTGCTGCTTTAGGATTGCCATTTTATAACGAGACGCCATTACTGGTGGCAGCAGAGGCTAAAACCGGAATTGTTCCGCGCGCTCATGATTAGAAAACGCCCAGTACCCGCCTTCAGCCGACGCGTCATCCTGCCACTCTAGGAATTTCAAGTGCACACTAAATGGCCTTCTCCAATAAACCGTATTGGCGGACGTACCATCCTCACAGCGATCTTAGGGGCGATCTCGCCTTTTATCGGAGTGGTTGGCGTTCTTCCCGATATTGGTGGTCTTCGAATACACGCTGCAGCAACGTTTCTCTCTTAGTAACAAAAACAGATATCGAATACTATGGTTTTCGTAGCTGCATGTTCTGGGAGCGACTGTGGGAGCCGGAAACACGTCATAGACGCCATGTTATAGACACCGCCTATTCTACATCCAATGGGGTGAAGCGTGGTTGCCCGGGACGGGTACAGAGGCACATTTGTGCCTCGTGTGATGACTGTGGTAGCGAGGAGATTCTTCAACACCTTCTCTGTGACTGTCCTCGCGACAATTTACAGAGACGATCGCTTGCAATCGCGACAGCGCGCTTTGACCAAAGACCTCTAACAGAGGAACTTATTTTAAAATGCCAACATTACAAGCCATCGCAGCAGAGGAAGACGAAGGCACTGTTGCAGCTTTTAAAGGACAACAGACTTAGACAAGCGGCTGTACCCTGACCAAATGTGTATAGTGCTGCAAGTGCTACTGTCCTGTATGCGGCAGTGACGGCAATGTGCGGCAGTGCTGTGCAGTGACGATATGCGGTGACAGTGACCGACTGTCACTGTCTGTGCTCCTTTCTTTCGTTATCTCTACTTTGCAGTCACTTTACCTACCCCTCCCCTCTCTCCCCAGCGTAGGGTAGCAAACCGGATCTTTCCATCTGCTTAACCTCCCTGCATTTCCCCTTTCCCCCCTCTCTCTCTCTCTCTGTCTATTGGTGCTTCTACAAGGTAAGAGGAGAGTGGTTTTTAGACGACGCAAAACTGATGCATCTAAAGAGGTATTTGTTGCGATGGCATTCACTTTGACTGCAGAAAACACAGCCTTTCATTCGTTTTCTTTCTACCGCGATATGTACATTCCTGATACAGCCGCCAGCGAAGGAGCATGTAGCGGAGCAGGTTGCTTCCGATAATGTAGTATTTTACATTGCGCGTACATCTTAATATGGACGAGTACTGAAGCAACAGAAGATTGGACAAAAATGCGTGCGATGATGCTGTGAAATATCTATAGACATCTGATGCTTACTGCTGCATGATTATCGCGCAAAACTGCTCGGCAAAGCATCAGTAAGTGTGAGATAGCCATGAACAAACTTACAGCTAGAAAAAAAGACATTAGACTAGCGCCTGGTTTTTCCAGTCCATGTGATGTTCTGTGCATCGCTACCGCTTTTAGATACTAACTGTCTGCCTGATTCGGGATAAATTGCCTCTCCAACCTTATCTTTTATTACGCTGGCGTATTTTATTACTGGGATCGGGCTCCTTTTACCCACCGCGTCTGTACCTCTTTTCTTGTTTTTGAAGGGTATTGCGTGCCGCATTAGCAAAAGTGAGCGAATACTGTGTAATCAATGCACCGAATGCTCCGTATAATGAAGACAATATTCCAACACCGGGAAGCCATGTGCTGTCGTGAGATACCATTCTTAATACGCGATCCATAAGACAGCTGTATTATGATGTCCAGTACTTTCTTGCGTTCATATGTACGCAAAACAGCACAATCGGTGTTCTAAGCAAACGAATCGGTATTCTAAGCCTTGCGGACTTACCGGCTACAATTCGTAAACTGAAATAAGCGTCGGGATCTAATTCATTAAAACATTATTAAGCCTAAATATATAATTTATAGAATTAGGCATTTTGATTTCTCGTAGAAGTAATGGTCGCTCTGTCAAGTAATTTTTCTTAAGGTTAAGGATTGTGCTAACTGCAACAGGCAATTTTTTTAATTGTTCCAGCTACAAAAAAGAAGGAATAAAAACACCTGGTAAGTTCGGCAATGGAAATATGTGCGTCTGTCTGCTCGTACATCTCACGCATATATAAGTAAATAACGCTACTACATTAGCATAACCTCCGCCACAAATTATTTCTACGCATGCGACATTCCGCACCACGCTGACCGCCATACGATGTTACACATATCTTGCCCAGTGCCCGTTCAGGAAAGTGCCGCTTAATTTTTTTGTTATGGTAATCTTTATAGTATAGCTTGGTAGGCTTTGTCGCCTTCTTTGATTTGCCTTAAGTAAAATTTAAATAATAAATAATAAATGAAGATATTCATCATGACAGCAAAAGGCTACAAGCCTGTACATGCCCAGGAGCTTGTACTACGCCTAAACCTAATAAATAAATATTACAAGAATTGCCACTAGTACGCCGTGGGAGAGAGGCGCACTATACATGAACTGCGTTTTTTGTCGTCGTCCATCCCTTGTACGGCTTCTTCCACACGCTTTGTACGACAGTCACGCCGTGAAAGACCCGCAGAACTGACGTCGGCCAATAAAAATGCAAAAAATGCAACTGAGAAACATAATGCACACAACTTGTCACCTGGCAGCGCCGGCAAATCGTAAACCGCGGCAACCACTACGTTGCTGGCAACAAAATAAACGACGGACGCTTCGCTATTGTTGACGCTTTGCCGTGCATATGCCGCTTCTGCTCGCAATACCAAAGGCGCAAGACTTTCTTAATCGCCGTCCTCGTGAATTGGAATGCCGAGTATCTTGCTGTGGCATTCCAGAGCTCTTTCACGTTTGTGGCCAGCAAGGCACAGCTCGACTTTTTCCTCTTCTTGCGCCGTGCCACCGGGGAGGATGTACTTTTTTTTTCTCCTCTCATGGATACATGCCTGTTTCTTTCAGATAATCCGTCAATGTGTCGAGCGCATTCTGCAGTGGCTTACTTGCTTTTTCTATTGTCTTGAAAAGGCCGCCAGATTCCGTCCGAAATGTCACATCGTCTGCATATATGGTGAATCGGATACCGTGAACCTGTCGTAGACGCACAGCCAGCCCTCGCATAACTAGAATAAACAGCGTAGGAGAATAAATTGCTCCTTCAGGAACGCCTACGTTGTCCGTGTATGTCCTCGGACATCCGTTGCCACTACGCATCTCGAACGTTCGATTCTCCAGGAAGGATTTAACAATGTCCACGTATTCAGGGCGCACTTATTCGAGCACCAGGATTACAGTTTTGTGTGTGCCACTGTCGAATAACTTTCATAGTTCCACGGCGACGAGGATGCCTGCTAACTTGTGCCTACCCCGCTGCTTCCCTCTACAACGACAGAGACAAAGAGACTTCCCTGAGTACAAAGGCCTCGTCTGAATTCAATCTGACTAGGGTCAAAGTATTGTCCTTGTTTACTTTCCTTGAGATGGTAGGTTAGCCGCGTGAGGATTAAGTCGATTCGATACGACGACCCAGTTTTTTGCCAGTTCCAAGTATATCATAAAACGGTAGCTAGTCACACTGAAATTTCCTGTTGAATCATTGGTCGCCACGAAGCCATTGTTCTGCGTGATGCTAGTCTTCTGTGGCGCTAGTGCCGCTCATCGAATGCAGCTTTGAATGAATCAATAAAACATTTATTGAAAAATTATATGGTAAATTAGTTACTGCAGGTTTGAAAACGTGTCGCTCGTTTATCCCGTGTTACGCGAGCGCATGCCTAAAGGACGTGCGTTCGCTTCCTTCTTGTTGCCGACAAACGTGCGTTCTATTTTGCCAGTCGGCAAACTATCCAGCAATGTAAAGATAGCGAGTACCGATATTTCGGTGCGCTGCTTTGCTTTTTTCCCTTCTTTCGACGTATGCATATAAGACGCCCAAGACGAGAAGACAACACTGCAAACATTAAGTATCACAGGCTATCAGAGGCAAAAAGTTTGGCCTCATTAAATATTTCGAAGGCACGCATGACATTAAAGCGGCTTCAGACAAGAGGCATCACGTATTAGCGCCACTACCAAGTATAGCTTGAAATCACAAGTAAAAAGTGGATGCAGGTCCCCTGAAGTATACACATTCACCAACCAAAGGAAAACGCCACACCTCTGCGCTTTGAAAATCGCTTATGTGTATTCTATACATAGCTGCTCAAATGTATTCGCCCATCGGAAAAGCACATTTACGCTATACAAACGTATAATTGGGGTAGCACGAAACAACAAGGACGGAGGACAACACAAGGACTTGTCCTGCCTATTTTTACGAACTTGATTTTTCGCGCCACGCTTACGTTACCATGCGTCCCTACTACCTTGCCCCAACGTCCACCTTGCTATACTAAGAAGCAGAACTGCGAAAGCAAAGGAACAAACATGAAGGGGCATGAGAGCTGCCGTAGATGCACGCAAGAACACGTGCTTTATAACGATGGTACGCAATACGATCGTCATGCGGTCGTCCACATGGTGATACGGTCGTTCCGAGTTTCTGCGTGTATGAAAACAAAACTATATGCGTCGCAGCGCAATTTGCTTCACGGCAAGCGCAAGAAGCTAGGGTTCATAGCGAGCACGTGTGCTTGCTGCTACCAGCTCATCGGATGATGATGCGTTGTTTTGTCTTTTCATCAGCCTGGCGCCTTTTTTTTTTACTTTCTAGTAGAGGTAAAATTAATGATAGTGGACGGCTGCGCGAGGTTCATTAAACCGAATGACACCGACCACTCTGCTAAAGCATTCATGCGGGCCCTCTGGAATAACTCATTCGGTAAGGAAACTAAATGGGGCTGACGGCATAAATTACGTTAGCGCCTCGATCACCGGAACTAGTACAGCGATAATTACGTCTCATTATGGTAGTGTTATGCATGATAGAAAGAAAAGTTGCAGCGGGACGTAATACCAAACAGAAAACGCACACCTAGCCGGCCTTTTTGTTTGGTATTTCCTCGTTCGCAGGGGCAAGGCAATCATATGCACAAACAATACACCCCATCTCATCGCGAGCCCTTAACTCCTCGTAGAACAGTTCGCGCCCCGTTTGTCCTCTCGCGAAGCTAACTGAAGCAACCCCCTCCGCTCCAGCGTAACGTCCCATAAATCAAAGACGTGCAAACGAGGCTGCCTGACCCGAAAAACTATGGCTGTGTTTTCTGTAGTGTTGTTCATTCTTTTATGTGCATTCTTTACCGCCTGCTGTAAGTGGATTAATTGTAGTGCTAGACTCTCATCTGTTTGCGAAATTTGGAACTGCAAGAGAAGGCGGACATGAGGGTGTAATAACGCAAACAAAAAGTGGGTGTAATAACGCAAACAAAAAGTGAAGTTCCAGGGAGAAACATCACAGAGACAGTGCTGACATTTTAATTCTCGCTGTGGAAGGCGTTCATTGGTATGTACCGTCTTATGAAAAAAATAATACAGAACTTCAAACATGATAATAAAACAACTGCCTTGCGCAATACCTTTTAGTAAAGTTGCCCTATAATGTAGAACTATTCCAACCTGTTTTTATTGAAAGCTCCTGACGTCAAATTTACGCAACCGCCGGCGCAAGCATCTGGCGGTGACTCGGCGCATTGTTTGAACAGGCTAATGAAACCCTATCCTCGTTTATAGGTAGTCACTTTTGTTTGTTTTCAAAGCGAATAGCATTGCTTTACTCCACAGCTCTTTCTTGTCTATTTGGCTGACAAGAGGCGCGGAGCATGTAGAAGTAGAGAAGGTTTCGGTGGGGCCGGCCTTGAGCGCTGAAAGTAGATAACCTCATGAGGAAAGTGGTGCCAGCGTCTGCGATTGGTCCCCTTCATCTTGTTTAACTTTATATGGCTGATATAAAATCGCTGCAGCCTCAGGTTATGATTGAAATGTATTTTAAAACACAAAGTGTTTGACCATCTTACGCTTCATTGGATGGATCTGGCACCAACATGACGATTGCAATGGGAGCAACTTTCTGTAATAGATTTAACTCAGTTAAAAATGAAACTTATGTAACACTAACAGACTCACAATGTAAGCACTCGGAGATGATTAATCAACCGTCAGTCGGCAAAGCTGGCACGGATGTATTGTTTTATGAAAGGGTAGTTAACTGAATCCTTGCATTCACTCATACTACGATGCAAACTTTGCTTCATCAGAAACCGTTTCTTTCGGTCGAAACATTTTTCGGACTCGTCTAAGCGACACTAAATACGTTAAGGCCTGAAGACCAAGTCATCCCTCAAGGGCCAGTGGTATGACTTGAGGAGCACAGCTCACCTGAAGAATTTACAACTCCAGGTAGGAGAACAGGACAGGGCGCTCGGGCCACGACACCCCGTGCGGTCGGTGGCCAGCAGTGCCAGCCGTCGAACCTCCAGTCGCATCCGGCTGCATTCGGGTGACAAGCAGACGGCAAAAGTGCCAAAATCAGTCGCAGTCGTAAATTTTATTTTATTTTTATTTATTTTCAATACTGTGAGCCCTTTCGGGCTGTTACAGGGTGGGATAATTCACAATACTAAGAGCGAATATACAAACAGTGTAATACAAGCAACACAATGAAAACTGAAAGTAAAAATGTATACACACCATACAATAGCATAAACAAAACAAAACAGCAGCAGAAATTTCGCAGTACAATGCCAAAAAACATTGAATTTAAACATATAATGATTCTAGGTTTCTTTCAAAATTTGCAAGGGAATTCATACCATCAAATATTTCTGAGTTAAGTTGGTTCCACTCTTCTATAGTTCTGACCAGAAACGAATGTTTGTAAACATCGACTCTAGGCACATAAGGTCTAACAACGTATGGGTGACAGGACCGAGGTGACACTCTGCCAGGAGGCCGCAAGTAGAGTCCGCGATTTAGGTTTAACATGCCATTGTACAATTGATAAAAAATTTTAGCCTGGCTATTTTACTTCGTGAAGCTAAATCTGGAAGGTTTGCCTTATCAATCAATGCGGTAACAGATTCAGTTCTCTCGTACTTAGAAAAAATAAAGCGCACAGCAAGACGCTGTATACGCTCGATCTGATTTATTAGAGTTCGTCGATACGGGTCCCGCACTATACTCGCATACTCCAGGGTAGGTCGAACAATCGTAGTGTAAGCCTTCAGCTTTACGTCATGGGACGCTTGCTTTAATTTCCGCCGAAGCATTCCCAGCTTTCGCTGTGCTGATCCAGAAATGTTAGCAACATGTTCGTTCCAGCTTAAATTATGTGTGATGGTAACACCCAGATATTTCATCTTCATGGTTCGTCGAATTTCCTTAAGTCCAATTTTGTAATTAAATTGCAATGGGGATTTTTTCGCTGTAACGCTCATGCAGACCGATTTATCAAAGTTAATTTCCATGTCGTATGCTGCACACCAATTAGAAATTACGTTTAGGGAATCATTTAGCAGGGATTGGTCGTGGACGCTCCTCACTCGACAAAATAACAGACAATCGTCTGCGAAAAGGCGAACCTCAATTAGTGGGTCCACATTTTGAATGTTGAATGCCACTTCATGGCTGCATTCAACTTTCAATACCCTCTGTACTCCGCCTAATCTCGTTTCTTACGGTAGTTTTTTGATACAGACTATATACATAACCACCCTGAGCGGGAAAAATAAGCAGACTCAGCAGATTGCGACATGGCGTAGCCACCGGTAATGAACATATAAGTCCGCAAGCCGGCTAGCCATTTTATTGCGAAAGCAATTATAGGGACACCCATGGTGACTCTTAACCGTCGGCTTCGCCATCGCCGTTGGCGTGGCAGCCCACATGGACGATTCGATATGCCAGACAGATGCCATATTATTGAAACGCCAAAGTTGCTCTGACCAGGCTTCTGGTATTGGCATCATGATTTATTCGTCAGAATGTTGGCCATTACAGCACAAAGAAAACAAATGACGAAACATTTCATTATCAGCCTATGCCTCTTATCTTAAACAATTTAAACTTACAAAATATTATTAGGACTCAAAAGCGCAAAGTGATGCATTTTTTCTAGTCCCAGCGCCTGTGCTCTTTACATACCTAATACTTCACTGGGTGAGAGCTATTGCCGACGGTTTCCCGTCGGTCTCACCCAAGGAGGTTGGTCTCATACTTGGTATCATCTCGGGTACCAGCGAAGTGCGCGGGGAGCTACATGGAAGCGATCGTTTGAGGTGGTGACAGCCTTTGTATACCGCCAGCTATTGCACTATTTATATTATGTGCAACTTTGAGGCCAACAACCGTGCTTTGTTCACTTCCCATTCTTGATGTGAGATAATGCTACTAAGATCACGCCACCATGCCTTATAACTCGTCGTTTGACATGTTTCGCGCAACATAGAATTGAAAAGAAATAATCTTTATGTGTTAAAATAAAAGGAAAACGCAACGCATGCAGGTATTCTGCGCCGCATTGCTATAAAACGAATTCAAATAAATTGATTAAATCGTCTGCCACGATGGGTACATGTCAGAGCGTAACAAAAAAAAAGTCAAGAATGCGCACTGAGGTTTTGGAATGCGCCGTGAATTCAAGCGAAATTGTGGGCTAATAAGGCTGCTCGCAAAATTTGGTGGCAAATAACTGTTGAAATTTTTGTGTTGTCACCTCCCTTAAACAGAGCTTCCATCTAGGCTCCCTAGAGGTGCGATACCTCAACAACCCTGGCGGCATTCATGACGCTATCGTTCTCAGACGCCTAGTAGCTGCCAGCGGCAGTTGCCTTGCGTGCTGATTCGTGGCAGCATGTCGCAGCCGCATGTAAGTAGAACACCGTCCGAGAATCTCAAACGCAATGCTAAACATTCCTATTTAACTGCTATCAATACTCTGCCTCTAGGGCGAAAGTGCCATAGCTTTGAGGGTGGTTCGCGAGTTCGCTAGATAGCATATCAAGAAAACGGGGCTTGTCTTCTGTGAGAAGTCAAACTATAGAAACTGCAATAGATTATGAGTACCGCCATATACTGCCTTCCGAAAAAAAAGTGTTGCATGCTTCTAGTGCACCTTGGCACCAAATATAATGCTGTGGGATTTTGCGAAATAAATGAAGATATATTCCTGAGTTCACTAGAGCCTTTGACAGTGCCAGTCTAAAAAAAAGAATACATAAAACAAATACCTATCTTAAAGCTTTAGCCAAATATACTGCCTGCTTCGAACTGCGTTTACAAATCGATTCGTAAGATAGGACCACAAGCATGTCAGCGAATAAACTGCACGTGTAAAGGTACCCAAGCAACAAAAAGGGCTGTGCACCCCGAGTAAGCTCCCATGCACAAATACTAACATGCGAGCCGATCAGACATATAAATGTCTAAGCAATCGACTTTTCTGCAGAAGAGACTATGCGCTGGAGGAGCTCTCGGCTATGTCCTAGCTAGATAAAAAAAGGGCCAGGCGTAAGTATCTAAATAATGCGATCAGCATCCTTTGAGAAGTGCTCGCAATTCTTGGTTTGTCTATCCACTTTCACGCTAACTTAGGTCAGCGCTCATGTGCCACTGGGTATGTACCCGAGTGGACAACTTGGGCCATTTGGTATGTGTAAGTGGCATGTGACACTACGAATGTGGGCGTTCTTGAGCATTGCTCCAAAGTGAGTAGTAGCCACTCGGTAGGTGGCCAGATAAAGAAAATCAGATCAAAGGGTGAGGGAAGAAGTCGGCAACAGAAAAGTGATGAAGTCGGTATGAAAAGTCACGGAGTGTGCAAAAACGAAGTGAATTGAAGAGAATGGGACCAGAGCGTGCATTGAACGATGAGTATTGAGCTAAAGAGAAGTGAAAAATGTGGCAATATTGTGAGTCGCCACATTGCTTCAATGCTAATAGGAATAATATCCACATTCATCATGGCATAAGGGTCCTGCCAGAATTCATTACTTGTGTACTGTCACAACATTCGGAAGTGTATGATCACTCTCTCACACTCAAAGAGAGAGAGAGAGCTTTCGTGCTGCAGAGAAAAGACGTCCCTTACATGAGGTGCAAGAAAATGATCGCTTAAGATAAAGCACGGCAAAGCAAACGTGCATTTAGGAGCTTGATTGTTGTGAAAACGTTGTACGAGAAACATTTACTTGACATTGCAATGAGTAACTACGGCATTCAAAATCTCGCAACTAATTTATTTCTTGCGATACTCGTGTGCTGAGCAAATACAACGCTGAAGACTTTGACAAGTGTCGAAAACGCTTACAGGCAGCTAATTTACGATAGCCTGTTGTGCCAGTACTCATAGCTCTAAAGGGCAGTTTTACCTATAAGTGATGTCTCTCTAGCTTCAGCTGCAGCTTCGCAACTGACTTAAATAATTAGTTCTGGAATGCAGCTGCGGCAAAAAGGGACGTAAAAAGCAACGCAGCTTACAGGTGGACTGGCGGCTATTAAGAAACCAGTGACAGGTTGCGCCTTTCGTCGCGGCTTTGCTAGTTCCTTTTCGAAGTTCTGAAAATACAACTTTGACTGCCTAAGGCGGCATTTTTCAAATTGTGAGTATTATGCTAGATTACGGGCGCTTCAACGAAACGTAAAGCAGCATGCACATTGATTGCACGCGTTGAAACCTGTGAAGTGAACCTTTCCGTGAAACGGGTACTTAAATGCCATAAAACGACATACAATGCGAACGATTGTCGTGATTGTCACCTAGGCAGCGTGAAATTACATGCAGTGTTTAGTTTCATGCACCGTACCATTCACAGATTTATTGAGATGCAAACAGCTGTTCATGCGGATGCACACTTTTTAAGAGACGTCGACGCAGTGACGCCACGAGGACAAAGGTGATCTCTGTCGAGGGAAGAATGGCGAGAACTCATGTATTGCGAGAGAAGTACGGCGCGAAATACATGAGTAAGGTTGACCTCTTTTTTTTTTTGTTTCTTTCATGCGTCCTAACGGAAGCTGGCGCGCGTGCACATGCTCCCTCGCGCGCGCGTGCAGCGCCACTTTACACGCACGCCTGTCGGCAAGACCGCAGTGTCCACGGTCAGGAAAGTCTGGGAAGGTATAGCTAATACACCTTTGCTTTCAAAAAAGAAATCGTCATTATTCGCACTTTTGCTTACACTGCACCTTGTGTGGGTGCGTGTCTTTCTTCCGGGAGAGAATAATAGTATAGAACCGTGGGCTGTGACAATAAAGATAACTGGGAACGCATTCCGAATAGTAAAAAAAAGGTAACTACGTCAGCCAACATTCTATTCACTTGAGCGGGCCACGCATATTATTGGAAGTTGCATTGTTCAACAACAGCAGTTGTTACATGAGTTCATCAGAAGAAAAGGGCTTTTAGTCGCTGGTCTCTGGTTATTGACGTGGATAGCAGTAAGTTTTATGGTTCTTGCGATGTGGCTTGGTATATGGCGGAACCCACCATGCATCTGTCGACGTCTTTTGATGAAAGCAGTTTTTTCGTAACGGTGTTGTTTTTCTGCTTTATGTACATGCATCTTGTACCATTTAGAAATTGTGATTTTTTGTAATAAGTTATTCAGTGAAACGACATTAAAAAGTGGCGCGCGCACCTCAAGCGGCCACCGGTAAGGGTAATATGGGATCTTCAGGGAAATGTGCGCCGTCATCTGCTTCACTTGCCGCCAACCACGTAGGATGTGCCTCTTCTAACTGGAGTCAAGCCTTCCTTCTACTGTCTTAACTAACCATAAAACTAAGGATTAGAAGAATAAGAGCGACCACACCATAAAATGTTGTGCGGATTCCGCTGCCATCACCTCTCCACGCCGACTGTATAAGTGCACCGAGTGCAGCCGTGCTCCGGCACCCGCTTTTTGCCGGCCGTGCGTGAGCGGCGAACTTCATGTCATGGTTTTTGTAAACAGTTACAACACTTCAGCGAAGACAGTGGCACGCCATCATACATGGAGTAAGTTTTACACTACAACTTAGTAGCATTTCGGCTGTCCGTATATACACGCGGAGACATTCTGACAGCAATCACGTTTTAAAGCGATTGCGCACGTAAACAATTTCTCGTGGGGCTCTTGTGCATGTGTGTTATGCAACGGGTTATGCCTCGTTCAGATTATAATATCGAAAAATGTAATTTCGAATGGATATCTGTGAATGCGTGTTTCAACAAGTTTGACACGTTCCCGGGGCCCACCGCTGTAAAGTGTAAACACTGTCCACCCCTCGCGGTTCGTTCAAGCATCTGCTATAAAAATATGTCTTGGTGTATACCAATTACAGCCATAAGTTACCTACGAGTATGTTTTTTATCACCAAAAGCATGCGAAACCACACTGTTTAAGAAAACGCTCCACAACGCCAATTGATTGCAGTTGCCGTCACAGAACACTTAAAAGCCTATCTCAGTTTCGTGGGCCGATTACTTCTCACACATTTCACGCATAACGGTGGTTGCGTTGGAAAATGTAGCCAAAGGGCCCGTGAAAAAAAAAGAAAGGAAACATAAGCTGCTGACCCTACCAATTTTCGTACAGGACCCGCGTGCCCAGAAGGTGCGATCGAGAAATTTCGTGCGTATTGAAGCGAGGGCGCGTCGCCACGCCCACACACCTAGAGCCTCGTTAGGCTCAGAGGCCAATCAGAGCTCGCAGTTCTCCGAACGTTTCCGTTTGAAAACAGGACTCGTCGTGGCAGCACGCAGGGACAGCGGTATCTAGCTACGCACGCAGTATAAGGCCTGAAAAACCGAAACTGACCTCAAACTTTCCATAATGCCCTGGACCAGAGGTGGCGCTCACTTTTCTGAAGTCGTCTATTCAATGCAAGCACAACCTTGCATTTTTTTGCCTTGCCGTTTTCCAGGTCGCGCTGTTATGGCACCTACCAACTCTGGGAAATTGACCAAGAGTGGGCCGATACGCAGCGATGCGTTCCTATCTTGATTCACCCAGTGGTCCAAGTGGTTTACTATTCAAGCACAGATCAAGTAGTGCGTACCCAGGTGCCCAAGTGGTGAGGTTGAACAGGTTAGACACAGACAGACAATACCTCAAAGTTGGTACAATTTCCAAAACATGCTAATCGCATTAAAGATACACTGTTCGGAGCCTTGTTTTCTTGAACTGACTTGTCGAGTGCTACGAATATGGGGTTGAATTCACGAATATTTTGTTCGCAAGTGATCTTTGCCACTGGCCAGCCGCTTTCTCTAATAATATGTCCAGAATCAGGATTAGCTAGAATTTTGCCTTACCAACAATTCCAGCGCAAGAGTTTTTTATGTTAAGGGTCCTGCAATTTTATTAGCGCGTTACATTTCATATCTGAAATCGACGCCTATCTAATCTAAATCGGCATCTAAAACACAGTCCACCTTGCCTTAATTTGAATAGCAGAACGCAGGTACCCGTACTTTTTATCAGAGGTAATTTCGATTCCGCAAGGAGTGAAATTTTCACCAAGGAAGACGGCTTCACATTGTAAGGCTGTGGTAGATGGGTGTAGCATAGTATAGAAGGCCAGCTTGCAGAGGACGTGATATTTTATATTGGAATGCTGTGAAGGTCCACATTGTGTAATGAGTGTCCGTTTCCGTTACTTGAACAGTTTCGCTGGGGCGTGTCTCGACCTGTCGAACGTGTGGTGCGTTGCAAGTATCGGCGACAGTGCTGCAAATTTCGTCTCGGCAAGGGAGCGCTCGAAGCACAACCTTCTGCGTCCTATACTCAAAAAGACGCGCTAGAGATCATATACACGATAAGCATGTAGCGCTGGCGCCAACACGGAATGATTTTGTGTGGACATCGTGCAGTGTTCAGAGGGCACTATGACGTTCTCATTTTTAAGGTCCTTACTCATTTTTCGGCACACCGGCCGCTTTTAAGGTCCTTACTCATCTTCGGCACACCGGCCGCTAAAGAGACAATGTAATGATATGCCATTCCAAGCGATAGCGGGCCCACTTTTCGTCGCTCGTCTGAGTTTTATCCAGTGCACTTGACGAGACCAAGCTCAGGATTGTTAGCACTTCTGATATCGATCGCGAACATGTGCAGTCACATGCAGAGCATGCGTACTTCGATATTTTTACAATATTCGGTTAGTCCTGTGGTAAGCGATCGAAAGTGTTACGGGACCCGCCGTGGTTGCTCAGTGGCTATGTGTTGGGCTGCTGAGCACGAGGTCTGGGATCGAATCCCGGCCACGGCGGCCGCATTTCGATGGGGGCGAAATGCGAAAATTCACCCGTGTACTTAGATTTAGGTGCACGTTAAAGAACCCCAGGTGGCCCAAATTTCCGGAGTCCCCCACTACGGCGTGCCTCATAATCAGAACTGGTTTTGGCACGTAAACCCCATAATTTAATTTTTTTTAAAGTGTTACGGCGAATGTATACAGCGTCTCCCCCGTTTTTCTTCCGCCACTCGTTAGGCTGTGTGTTATGGCGCTGCAGTCAACTCTGAAAAGCTTCAGCGCAAGGTGCTTATTGACAAGTAGCCGCTGGTCGCCGCAGAGTTTCCTGTGTAGATGGCGAGAGATCACACGTAAACTACATTGCAGGGCGCTTACGTACGGGCAAGGAGGAGGAGTAAAGGTTCCTAAGTGAAGTTCCTTCTCGCTCTTTTAGGCATCATTTAGTTCAGCGGTCTCCTTCATCGCTTGCATGCAAGACTAAACAAGTAACTATTTCCTATGAAGAAATCTCGCAATCTCGTTTTCTTGCTCAAAAATTGAGCTCATCGGCTCCTATAGTACTCACCGGTGTCGTTCTTGTTACGGGAGTCATAGAACGCTCGCTGCTCGCATTCGCGCAGTGCTTTCAGTTGGGAGAACACCCTCTCAGCACGGGTGCCCTGTGCGCTGGGGCTGCACCAGGGCAGCAGGCAAGCCGACAGCATCTGCACCAGTGCAGGAAGGAAAGTAGACATATGCACCTTTTATTATTATTATTACAGCGAAGCTGTCTATGGCTAGGGTTCTACGCATTTTCATGTCCGTTAATAGATCTGCGTCTGCAAAAACTCAGCTCGCGAGTACGATGCAAAATCGCTTCATTCTATAGAAAATGCATTTTCTGTAGGTTAGTTATCAATAGGCAACCATTTTCAAAATCAGTAGACTCTCAAGTAGATAATAAGGATTTCTCAAATATTTGCCGCTGTGCGACCAGCGTCGGCCATGTGTGCGCTCGCACCGCCCTCTCTTTGTCGTCGTCTAAGCGCTTGCGTGCCTAGTTTCCTTCCGCTCTTCCGGCGTGGCGGTCCGTTGTGCGTGTCTAGTTTCCTCCGGCTCCCCGAGGTGGCGGTAGTCTTCCACGCGTGTGTATGCCGCCGATCCGACCCCACCTCACTTTTAATGATCATTTGAATTATCTTCGGAATAAATCTGATCTTCTTTCCTCCCGTATCCTCCTCTTTCTCCGCATGCACTACTCGATGTCGCCATCTGCTCTCCGCCTTCCTCTATACATCAGGTTCTGCTTTCCGTCTCTACATATGCATCCCCCGTTTGGTGGCCGCCATTTCCTACTTCACAGTTTAAGACAAACTTCTCTCTATTCAGCGCACCCTGCTATTAACACTCACCGGCGCATTCCGCACAACTAGAACGTCATCACTACAGGTCCTGGCAAATACTTTACCACTTCCAATAGAATTAGCTCGTTTAAATGCTCAATTCTCACTCTTACACTCAAAGCCATTACCTCCTATGGCCCTACCCCTACTACCCGCAGCAAATCCAATTCCCTCTTAATCCTGGGACATTCACCCCAGCCGGAAACACCGCTTCCTTTTCGTCGCCTCCACATTGATGAGGTCCCACTGTCCATCCCTCCCAGTCTACATCTTTACACGGATGGATCGTTCACGCCACGTTCCTCTGGTTTCGGCTTTTCTCCTTCTTAACGCTCACGGCCGGCTTACCAAAATTGGCAGATACAAAATCATTGGCGCCACAAGTTCTATTTACGGAAACGATGCACTTCTGGAAGCTCTCGCATACATCCGCTCTCTGTCAAACAATACTCCGGTTCATATATACTCTGACTGTTTATCGCTATTGACCCCTTATCATCTCTCACTACCACTAATCCGCATGTCTTTCACATCAAACAACACCTGTTTCAATTGGTGCGCTCCGTCCCGTCGCTCTCTTTCACGTCCCCGCGCATTGTGGAGTTGAAGGAACGAATTGGCCGACCTCTTTGCGAATTCTGCCGCTTCGCGGGGTCTGTCCCGGTTCGTCCTCGCCTCTCCGACCACCATCAAATCTCAAATGCGCACTTCCTCCTACGCGCAGTGGAACGGGGCGTGGACGCGTGACAACACACACGGAACTTTTTCGGTGGATTCCCAACATAAACAATACCGGCCTTTTTTCCACCTCCAAAACCACTTGCACACTTCATTACCGCTCATGGCAGGATGCCTTTACTATTTCCGCTTCAACTCTCCCCTCATAGCAAATGTGCGTGTGGGTTTGCCATGCACCGACGTGCAACACTTTTTTAATGAATGTCCTCTTACCCATCATCTCGCCCGCCTGCAAGACAACTCTCAAACGCGAATAACACTACTCATTATAATAATGCTATGCTCACTAATAGCGGAAGAGAGCACTACTCATCAATTGTACCACCTCATAGCCTCTTCACATTCCCGGCAACGCGTAATTTAACCATGTTCAAGCGCGTGCCCCGCCCCCCCCCCCCCCCCTTTTTCTTTCTTTTTTTTTACTCACTTTCAGCTTCGTTTCCTGCTGTCCTTTGTTATGCCAACAAAGGTGGAGCTTGCCTCCGGGGACAGTTGGGACGGAATGTCTGGTCCATACCATCATCATCATCACTCTCTCTCACCTTTTTTAACACGAAAGTGTTTTATGCCGGGGTCCACCAAGACTTCACTGACGTATTTCCGTCACGGAAATACGTCATAGAACATAATACAAAGAAAGAAACCAGAAGAAAAAGTTCCACAAACATGCAAAATTTGGAAATCGAACCCACGACCTCTCGGTCCGCGACGATAGATCGCCGAGCGTTTAACCCATTGCGCCACAAACGCATTGCAGAGAGCTACACAGACGCGCCTTATATATCTAACACTCCTCCGTGTACCCGCGCTCTTGCTCGGGGCGGTGCCGCCGCCTGCGAGCAGAAAAGAGAAGTACTGCATTATGACACTAACGCGCACCGACAGTGAACGCTTCGGTGGTCTCAGCACTGCGACGCTCGATGCCAGCATTCGAAGGGACGCTGGCATCAAGAAGCACTACCAACGCCACCTAGGTGGCGTTTCACCGTACTCAGAACAGCGGAGCGTGGCCTCCGCAATTAGCTCTGAAAATGTTTCTGAAGTTGATCGCGGAGGCTGCAATTACGACGCGCTGTACGCGCTGATTTGACTCGGTGACGATTCAGTTACGTGCGTTGTCTTGCGCGTTGTATTAGTGTGTCAGTTACGTGCTTCGTCCTTTCGCGTTGTGCTAGCGTGTTCAGCGTAGTGCAGCTTCCATATGCACGACGGTTGCTCATGGTCATCGACGTTGGTAGTCGTGATGGAGGAGACGTGCCACCAGGCGTCAGCGTGGGTGCACCAACGCCTAAGGGCGCTTTAGCCACAAAACACCAATAGACATTATATATCAATGTGCAATAAACATTACACTACTTCTGTGAAGACACGTTTCACTTTCGTGTTCTATACGGATTCCTATATAAGAGGGATCAACCACATTTTTTTTCTGTTCATGACTCCCTCTTTGAGCCTAAAAGTCATCCCTGAACTAGCCTTCCAGGCCGTTCGTCATTGGTGTCCTTGGGTCCTGCTCGACGTCACGGGCCCGGACCGGCGGTACTGCTGATGCCTCCTGGACGCCTTCTTCATGCACGCCAACTGTGCTATCTGGACCATTGCTGCTGGTGTTTGCTCTCATTTTTTTTCCTTCTTTCTTTTCTTTTCTTTTCTTTCCTTATCTTTCCTTTTTCTTTCTTTCTTTTTTCTTTCACTTGCTGTTCGATTTATGTCATTCCTTTCTCTATCTAGTTTTATATTCTTTTTCCCCTTTTCTTACTCTATGTATGTATGTCTGTGAACTACGTGTGTGTTTCAAATAAACAGCTGAGACGCGACATGCCATGCCATAGCAGACACCTAGCTTCCACCTTGTGACAGGATCTGGCCGAATTTCTTTTCTGCTTTTGGGTCGGCTCACCCTCGGCATTCTTTAATTTTTTTTCCAATTGGCTTTTCCTTAAATTACTTTTTGGGTTCTACCCTTATTCATTTTTGTTTGGTTTACGCCTGCGATACGTTTGTGGTGCGGGCTACCCTCATTTTCATTTAGGTTGTTTTCACTTTTCCGAGGGACCCAAAAACAAGCCGATCCAGACCGCCGATCAAGATAGAAGTGCGTGTGTGTGTGTGTCTTTCTTCGGAATGGCCCTCGTCACGCCTCAACAGAAATAAAATTTGCTCATATCTTTCAGCTACATTTTGTGTCACATCTATGTCGTGTGCTAAACTGCTTCGCTTGTAATCCACCTTCACAGCAGTGAATGGCACGTGATTCTATTATCATTAATATGGTCACATTCTGTAATGTGGAAAGAAGACATGGTTGGTGGCCAGGGAGACGACGACGAACATTTGGTTTTCGCTTCTCTACGCAGCTATTAAAACCCATCTGTAAATACTTGTGGGGCTTTTTCCTTCCCGTAACATCGCTGGTGGAGGTGCGTGGCACTAGCGCAGCGTAACCTTCCGGAGCTGCCCCAGTCAGTTTCCCGACGGAGAGCGGTGACGGTAAGCAGAGGACGGGGAGCGACTCAGCTGGGGTGAACGGGAGCGGCTACTGTGCGGTGATGGCGAGCGGTTAGTCGCAGTGACTCGAGCGTTGTCAGGTGCATCTTCGAACTCGGTGGAAGCCGCAGGCGGGCAAGGATTCAGTGGGGAGCGGCGGTAGGCGGGAAAGCTTGGTCGAGAGAGGGCCGGCCAGGAAGTTCGGCAGTGGCGAGAAATGTGGCCCGCACGTCCACAATAAAAGCAGATGGGTCGATCATCATGTGTGCGCCATTCGGCCGGGTTGCGATAGCTCGGGTAAGGACCGCACTGGTTCCGGTGAACAGGGGCAGAGGCAGCAGATGGTTGGCGAAGCAGATGAATTGCAGACCCACATTGGAAAGTTCTTGGCGAACGATCGATTGAATGAGGGACACAAGCGGCCGGGAATCGTCAAAGCACTGCGTCACTTGTGTGGCAGGAGACGCGGCTTCAATTTCTCGCCGGACTATAGGAACGACGTTCTTGGAGGGGTGGGCTCACACTGATGACAAAGGTCTTCACACGTCGATAAAGCAGCAGTGTTGGGTAGACGCGTGAACTGCTGAACTTTGCGGCGGCTTTGCACTTCTTCAAAGCGGCGACATTATTATTATTTCTACAGCACTAGTGATTATTCGTAAGTGTGAGTGAATTATTATAGCCTCCTTTTTATTTGTTACTTTATCCTAAATCTAATTTGTGCGCTCGAAGCATGAGTTTTACAGCTTGTTGATTTAACATACTACCTAATTGCTAAATACGATCAGGGACGTAATGTGGCTGATGTGGATATGATTACATCTAGAAAATGAGACGCCCGTCCATGAGATAAGCCTGCGCTGAACTAGGCGATATTCTGCTGCTGGTGTCAAGGGCTTAACTATGAAACGTAGTTACTGTGCACTTGTGCCGGCGATTTAACAAGAAATAAAATGGTTAGTTGACAAGGAAACTAACGTACCCTGAGCCTTTGCCGCTTTATTATATTCATCTAGTTAAGAACTACAATTTTGTCTTGCATTGTAGCGACAATACTTTGTGGCGCAACAACAACCGTCTGCCGTACTTTCTGCAAAAGCACGGCCATCACTTTGTATTCGTGTCTTCTTCTGGCAAGGAGGTATGTTTATATACATTTTCCTAAACTCTTCGCAGGAGCAAACAGCAGATGTGTCGTTAGTATTCGATTGTAACCTACTAAAATATTATGAATGTTGTATTACATGTCATGCCTCTCGGTGCGCGGGTCGCTATTGGCACGCGTTGAAGGTCTTGTGAAAAATATTCAATACAGTCAGATTGGAAGTATTTCAACGTCTTTTATCAACCTTCTGGCTTTATTAGCGCCGTGGTATATAGGTATATCTTACCACGTATAAGCAAATAAAATGAAGTTGTTAGCGGCGGCTTAAGTCCTATGTATTTATTTCGTCCATGTTTCGCGCCCTTATTAACCACTAGGCTAAGTGACATCGTTTTTCTTGGTGCTGTTTTAGTAATTTCTCTTTCCTCCATATGTCTTTTTTTAATTAGTCATTGCATTTGCGTCATGTATGTCCAACTCTATAGATAAGGTCGATGACTGCAAAATACTACTTAGTTGATACTGGTGACGGCGTCCGCTCGCTCATGTTTTGTTGTTCGTTCTATTGGCGTTCTTTGTTGCTTTTACTGCTCCAACAAGCGGAGACCTGGGGCGGTATTCTGTAAGAGTCTACCTAGTGGACTGTCCATTTCGGCGACCGTTAATTTCGCTGCTGCTTGATGTGCAGGAAGGCGCCAGCCAGTCTCCTTCCTGCACGTCAAGCAGCAGCCAATCAGCGACAGCCGAAATTGACATTCCACTAGGTAGACTCTTACAGAATACCGTCCCAGGTTCACCTTCATCGCGTTTCCTGATCGCTGATGAATTGACTTGCAGTCCCTCCGTTTGCTTCTTCTACACAGTCCAAAACCTTTTTCACCAATGGCAGCTTCTTCCGAAAATGGAGAAAAATTTACATTTCAATGCCGCTATGCCACGCTCTTTCTGCATCCGCACAATGTATTTAACGTCTCTCCCAAATTGCAATTTCTTTTTTTTTTTCACTTAGGAGTTTGCTCAACGCATGCACCAGCGATTGTAGTTGTTCCAATAACCGAATTTTGCCGCTTTTAGTGGAGCACAACTACCTACGGCTATCTTTCCGGCTCGATCAGTGGCGAAAATTTCTCTTGATGTCTTCATGAACGTGGACGTGTGTCCTTGTTTTTGTTCAAAATCATACGCTTACTGCGAGGTTCTGAAAGAAATTTGCGGGAAGCTCGTCGAAGCAGCAATAGCACGTTTGTTCACTATGATACCTAAATTGCTAAATACGAAAGCAATATTCGCCGAAGAATGAAAGCATGTTTTACTTTTGGTTCAGAAAACTATTTTACGACATTGACACGCGTACTTGTTTACCCTTTTTCGCGAACCGTTTTTCACAAAATAATAACTTAAAATTATCGCTGAACGCAAGGCGCGCGTGCATGCATCGGAACTTTCTGGAATGTTATCATCGGTTATTAACGCGACAGCGTTAATGGCCCCATGTCGCAGAAAATCCGGCGTCGGCGTGGATGTCAGCGTCCGTGGAGGAAAAAATCATCCCCAACCACCCCGACCACGCAGGCCCTCCATGTGGTGCAGGTTTTGGTGAACGGAAATTGAATTTTTCGCAGTGAAATCCGTCAGAAAAACGGTAAAGTACGACTTAACAACATCCTACAGACATGGTGGCGTCGGATTGTAATTTGAATGTACGAGAAAACATAATTCTATTAGGACGAAACTCAAATACAAACCCCTTGTCCAGCATTTATACCACACCAACACGGAGCGCTCGGGTATTATACTTGTGAAAGTGCTATCAAGATGGCGCTCGCATCCTCGGCAGGTTTTTCTTTTTTTTTTTGAAGTCGGAGAAGCACAGAGCAAAATTATTTTTGAAGAAAGGCTCAGGAACATATATATATGGGCGGCTAAAGTGCACAAGTATCTGTACATGAAAAGCGTGGACACAGAATCGAGGAAGAGGTCAAGGAAGTTGGCAACCAAGTACAGGATAATCGAAACTGTAAATAGACAACCAGGAGTCATCAGAAAGAAAGTGAGAGAAACAGAGACCGCGAATTGGATGCAAAGAATGGAAACATAAAGGACAATGGAGATTTACAAGAATGAGAAGAAAGAAATTAGAAGGGAAAATCTCTACGATAACGCAAAGGGCAGTGCTTCCAATTTGAGGCTCGAGCCGGTTGCCTAAGGACCAAAACATACCGGAGCAAATATTCGGAACTAGATGAGGCATGTGTATGCTGCAGTAAAGATCCAGAAACCACTCAGCACATCCTAATGGAATGCAACGGGATCCACCCAGCGAGAACCGTAGGTAACGTGTAAATCCCAGAAGCGCTTGGGTTTAAAGTGGAAGGAAACATCAGCAGATGAGCCGTAGAGATAAGCAAGAGACGATTAGAATATTGGTGCAAAAAAAGCAGGGAAAAGATGGATACGACCTGATCTCTTAAAATCATAGGTAGCGATATAAGGTAAATTTTTGAAAAGAAAAAGAATAATGAGAGGTATACAAAAATGCTAGATAAAGAACATGTATAGTATACCTGAGTAAATCAAGCAGGCTAGGTGACTATTTGTCGCCGCCCCGTTTCAAAGGGGATGCCAATAAATCATCATCATCAATCATTATCAGGTTCGAGTAACTGTATAGGCTCCCTTTACGGCAGGTCATATTGGGCCTTCGCCTACCTAATGCGTTTTGGACACGCGCACGCGTCGGGGCCATAGCAAAAAAATTAATAAAATAATAAAAAAGGTACGCCAGGGCCTTCACATTTAATATGACGACTTATATTGCCCCTGGAAAAACGTCTTCTCAGCAATGCATTTATGCTTAAAGTGAAGCCGACTTTAAGGGGATCGTGTAAGCTTGGTATTTGTAAGCTGGCTTTCCCACATTCGGGGTTGCGGTGAAGCCAACTGAAACAAAAATGCGATGCGAAGGGGGCCCGCGATAGCGCTATCGCGTTCCACTCTTAAGGTGGCGGTCCCACTCCGGCGGCACGAGCGCCCCGTTTTCAGTACTTTTGGAGAAACCGTGGCGGCTCATCTACTTAGGATATGAAGTTGTCGCAAATACCATAGAAAGTTTAATTCTTGTAGATTCCAAGTATATATAATATAAAGAAATTGATAATTGTGATTTAGAAATAAATGTTCAAGAACAAGCATCAGATACATGGGTTTGGTACTGTGTCTCAGTTGTGACCATATTTGAAGGACCTACCGCATTTACAGCATTGCGGCTTGCTCTGTAGCTTTAGGATATATTTATCTAGCTCCTAGACGCAGCAAAATAATTTTAGCTTTTACTTTTTGGATAATTTGCTTTTGAATATTGTCAAATATCCCAAATTTCTGTTGTAAACAGCCCGGAAACTACACGCTCAAGGAAGCTAAATTTTGGATAAGCTAGAGTTCAATGAATTTCCATCTAGGACGCAAAGTTTCATTCATGTACCTTTAGTAGTTTTAAACCGCAGCTTCGTAGCTTTAGTACCTTCCTGCAAAAATGGGCAAAAGTAAAACCAGAATTCTAAATATTGCTTAATTTCGGCCGCATTATTACGAAAGCTAATACAGGTACATGAATAAAATTTTGCGTCCTAGATGGAAATTCCTTGAACTCTAACTTACCCGAATTTTAGCCTCCTGGAGCCTGTAGTTGCTGGGCTGTTTACAACAGAAGTTTGCGATATTTGGCAATCTTCAAATCAAATTATCCAAAAAGTAAAAACTCAAAATTATTTTGCTGCGTCTAGGAATTAGATAAATATGTCCTAAAGCTACAGAGCAGGCCGCAATGCAGTAAGTGCGGTAGTTCCTTCAAAGTATGGTCACAACTGAGACACAGTTCGCAAAACCCATGTATCTCATGCTTGTTCTTGAACATTTATTTCCAAATCACAATAATCAATTTATTTTTTATTTATATAGTTAGAATCTACCAAGATTAAGCTTTATTATGGTATCTACCATCACTTTATATCTTAACTAGAAGAGCCGCCACGGTTGCTCCAAAAGTACTGAAAACAGGTTCCCTCAAGCGGGTCACCTCAAGCGACCGGGGTGGTATTCTGTAAGAGTCTACTTCGTGGACGTGTCCACTACGTCTGCTTTTGAAGTGCTAATTACCTGTGGCACCTGGCACCTGCGGACGCCCACCTCAGCCCAGTCAATCAGAACAGCGGACAAAATGGACATGTCCACTAGGTGGACCTTTACAGAGTACCTCCCCAGCATCAGACTTGCGGCGTGATTGACGGATCGCCGGACCGTAGCTGTGACTTCTTCTTTAGGGCAATGTTCTGATCCATTTTATCTGGAGTAATAACTAGCATATGGTTCTTAAAGTTAGTGCTGTGTGTTGGAATCAAGTCCATTCTTAATCCCACACATGCTTCCTTCATTGTTCGTCTCCTCAACGCGACGGACACCCGATGGACGAGTGGCCATCGTACTGTCCCTGCTAATTAGCTAAAATGTGGTAATTACCTTTTGAAATACTCCTGTTAAGTAGCACGTTGCGATTGAAGTACTCCAGTATAAGGTGCCGCATGACGCTAGAGCAAGCCGGGTTTTTATAAACGCGATCGATCGTTTAGATGCACCTCAACAAAGGTGCTTGTCTACAAAGGAGATTAGTGCTGCCCCATTCTGGGAATCGAAGCTGCGCAAGCAGATTTGCTCTTCGCCCAAGCAAATTGCTGCAATGTAATCCAAGCGGCCCCACATTCCCCTTTGTGGAGGAATTTCAAGTGCAACTGTATACCTGGCCTTTCCAGTGCTTTTTCAGGTGAAGGGAGCGTTACTTGAGCGCTAAGGATTATCACAATTTACCACACGCTTTTGCGTCACCTAAGGACGACAAGTGAGGGTAAGAGAATGAGGATTGGGCAGGCTTAAGCTGGACAGGATCAACCAGAGGATTATTAACTACCTTCGACTCGATGTTGCAATGTGAAGCTTGTCAATATCGTAGATGACTCGCAAAACGTAGATCAATATAAGAGCTAAAGAAGTGTAATATCTTGACGGCGACCTTAAATTCCGCATAGCGAATTGCCCTGCATTCTAGACCACGGAAACCTAATAAAAAATACAGGCAGTAAATACAGCGCGCCTGTACACCAAGTTATTAACGTAGACTGCAATCGTTGAATATTGGTTCATTTTCGGTATAGCTTTGAGTTCCCTCACAGCGTTCAATACGTGCGACAAATACGGTATAAAAATATATAAAAACGAAGCATACATAAGAAGGAGAGATATACGCTAATTAATAATATTCTTAAAGAACAAATTTGCAACGTCACGTACAGATGTAGCAAAAAGTGTTATACTTGTACATCTGTCACAATTACAACGAGGGCTATGTGTTGCTACATTTCTCTTCATCTTCCCTTTACCGGAGCATTAATGTGAGCGTCATGCAAGCAACTGTGCCAACATGAACTGACACAGCCTTTGGAACTAATCTTTCTTAAAGGAATTCAAAAACTACTCGTTCAGCTTTCGCGAGGCAATACTTACCGTAACGTCACTCCCCTAAGTGCATCGTTCTCATGCATTGATGCCGCTGAAAAGTGGACGATTATTCGTCTGAAGGTTTTAAGGCCTGTGTTATCACGCGGCATGCCAGGAGACTTATAGATAATCTCCAGCGTACCTCATGCCCAGATGAATTTATAACAACGGCCTGCTACCAGAAACAGTAAACTACATAGCTTCTAATCGTCTTGCTCCTGAACGCTGAATAATGGCATTACTTCTACGACTTCTGAGAGAGAGAAACATGCTTTAATGAGATGCTGGAGATGTTAGCCTGGCTGTTCGCCTGACATGCTACTCCAGGTGCTGGGTGACGATTATGATATATACGGTGATAAAATAAGCACTGCGGTGATAGATAAGCACTCCGTACAGATGGTTAACCAGCGAAGCTGAAACGTGCGGCCCCGGTGTTTATCACTGGATTAATCCCGATGGTAAATTGAAGTCTTTCTCAATTATTAGTTACGTGTTTGTGTTTCTTGATGAGGTTACACACACGCTCGGCGGCGACGGAGAAAACGACGTCACAGATGGTATGCCGGCAGTCCGCCATTGTC
Organism: Dermacentor silvarum; assembly: GCF_013339745.2. Taxonomy (NCBI): domain Eukaryota; kingdom Metazoa; phylum Arthropoda; class Arachnida; order Ixodida; family Ixodidae; genus Dermacentor; species Dermacentor silvarum. Next base: position 45,733,554 of record NC_051155.1, read on the forward strand.
GCATTACCGCTTGCGAGTTTTCAAAATTCAATATTAAATTGCTTTACAATTAAATCTATCAATCACGCATAACAATGAATGGCTCATACCCCCGTAAACGCGGCCTCCTCATAACGACGAACGAAGAGAAGTGAAGTTCTACGCTGGAATGATGAGCGGCAACAGAGTCAGCTGCGGAAGAAGACGACGACGCTCGAGCCATTGCTGCTGCTGATGATAGTTTCCGCGTACAGGCGACGGACGAACAAATCGGCTAGCCATATACAGCTTCGCTGTCGAACACTACTTACCAGCACACACACACACACACACACACACACACACACACACACACACACACACACACACACACACACACACACACACACACACACACACACACACACACGCACACACACGATGTATACACAATGTATGCACTGTAGAGATATTTACAACGTTTCATTTAGGCTCTTGGCCCGCAGGAAAGTCAGCAGCGCTTTCGTGGCGCGTAACACACAAGCGGTGCTTTGCCATGGGCCGAAAATGAGCAGCAGTTCCAATCGCAAGACCCTTTGAAGGTGTAGTGCCGCCTTAAAAGACTGTCTGTCTGACGCATCGCGGCAGCAGTCGACCCGAACGTAAGGCAGGTCATTAGAGGCGTTGCATTGGGGAGTCTGTCAGTTGCATCTCGCACTTCACGGAGTTCGTGTAAGCATGCGGTATAGGCATGATTAGTCTCGTCTGTTGAGGCGTCGTGGCATCTAAAAGTCGCATGATTGATCTATTTTGAGTAGGGGTCCATGCTGGTGGCCTGCATCTGTCCAGATCGACCGCTGGAGTCGCCAGGCGTATGATACAGTGTCGCCGCGTCTTTTCTCAAGAGAGGTCATCTTTCTGCGGTTTTAAGTGCCAGAACCAGTTCTGATTATGAGGTAAACCATAGTGGAGGGCTCGGGATTCATTTTGACCACCTGGGGTTCTTTAACGTGCACTACTTTAACGTGCAAATCAGTAAGAAGCAAGCTTGGCACAGGACAAGGCAGGATGTATGCACTGAAAGATAAGCATGGTAATGTCATCAGCAATTTCGATGACATAGTAAAAGCAGCGGAAGAATTCTATAGTGGCGTGTAGAGTTCCCAAAACAGCCAAGCTACTTTCATTCGAAATACTGCGGAACCGGATACAGAGGCTCTTTCTATAACTAGCGATGGAGTTAGAAGGGATTTGAAAGACATCATCAGGGGAAAAGCTGCTGGAGAAGATGGAATAACAGTAGATTTAATCAAAGATGGAGGAGATATCACGCTTGAAAAGCTTGCGGCCCTTTATATACGCGATGCCTCATAACTTCAAGTGTACCAGAGAGCTGGAAGAACGCCAACATTATACTTATCCATAAGAAGGGAGACGTTAAAGAAATGAAGAATTATAGACCCATTAGCTTGCTTTCAGTATTGTATAAAATATTCACCGAGATAATTTCCAATAGAATCAGTGCAACACTTCACTTCAACCAACCAAGACAGCATGCTGGCTTCAGGAAGGGTTATTCTACGATGGATCATATCCATGTCATCAATCAGGTAATCGAGAAATCTGCGAAGTACAATCAACCTCTCTATATGGCTTTCATAGATTATGAAAAGGCATCTGATTCAGTAGAGATACCAGCAGTCATAGAGGCATTGCGTAATCAAGAAGTACAGGAGGCATACGTGAATATCCTAGCAAATATCTACAAGGATTCCACAGCTACCTTGGTTCTCCACAACAAAAGTAGAAAGCTGCCTATCAAGAAAGGGGTTAGGCAAGGAGACACAATCTCTCCAATGGTATTCACTGCATGCTTGGAAGAAGTATTCAAGCTCTTAGACTGGGAAGGCTTAGGAGTGAGGATCAATGGCGAATATCTCAGCAACCTTCGGTTTGCAGATGACATTGTCCTATTCAGCAACAATGGAAACGAATTACAACAAATGATTGAGGACCTTAATCGAGAAAGTGCAAGAATTGGGTTAAAGATGAATATGCAGAAGGCAAATATATTGTTTAATAACCTGGCAATGGAACAAGAATACAGGATCGTCAGTCAGCCTCTAAAAATCTGTAAAGGGGTACGTTTATGTTGGTAAATTACTCGCAGGGGAGCCTGATCATGACAAAGAAATTTACAGAAGAATAAAATTGGGTTGGAGTGCATACGGCAGGCATTGCCAAATTCTGACTGGGAGCTTACCACTGTCGTTGAAAATAAAAGTGTACAATCATTGCATTCTACCGGTGCTAACATATGGGGCAGAAACTTGGAGGTTAACAAAAGAAGCTCGAGAACAAGTTAAGGACAGCACGAAGCGATGGAACGAAATATATTAGGACTAACGTTAAGAGACAGGAAGAGAGCGGTGTGGATCAGAGAACAAACGGGGATAGCCGATATTCTAGTTGACATTAGGCGTAAGAAATGGAGCTGAGCAGGCCATGTAATGCGTAGGATGGATAACTGTTGCACCATTAAGGTTACAGAATGGATGCCAAGAGAAGGGAAGTGCAGTCGAGGTCGGCAGAAAACCACGTGGCGCTAAGAAGTTAGGAAATTTGCAGGCGCAAGTTGAATACGCTAGCGCAAGACAGGGGTAATTGGAGATCGCAGGAAGAGGCCTTCGTGCTGCAGTGGACATAAATATCGGCTGATGATGATTACAACGCAAACGCACGGGCGTTTTTGCATTTCGCCTCCATCGAAATGCGGCCGCAGCGGCCGCGATTCCATTCCCTGATCTCGTGCTTAGCAGCACAACGCCTTAGCTGACTGAGCCACCGTATCTCGACCATTTTTCTCGAAGTGCCGTGCCAAGCTTCGGCAGCACGGTGAACCTGGACGTTGCCTTGTATTCAGCAGGGGGCTGGTAACCACTGCATCATAACGCTGTGATGCAGTTCGCAGGCTTTATTGCATAGGCGTCCGATGTTTATTACGACTTGTCCGTGCGTGCGTGCGTTGCGACTTCAGGGTTTGCAGCACCGCTCTTGAGTCGGTAAAGATGGCCCAAGACTCAGCTGTCTGGTCTATGATGCAATTAAAGGCTGCCTGCAGTGCAGCTAATTTAGTGGCTGCAGCTGAAGTGCGGTGACTGAGAGTGGCAGGATGGTAACACTCGCTGACGGAATCCACACGCCAATGGCAGATGATGTGGGCGTAACAGAGCCATCAGTGTAGCGGTGAGCCCTGTAGCTGGTGTTGACATGCTATAAACAAAATATGTCAGCGCTGGCCCGGGTGTTTTCCTCTTGCTCTTGAACACAGGCACGAAAGCGACAATTTACCAGGAATGAATTTGCCACTGTGGCTCCGTCGGCGGAGATGCGCTTTGATAATGCAGCGGGAGCAAGCTCCGCACCACAGGACCGCTGCATGAAGCAAGCGGATGGCCAGACACGGCACTCTGGTGGCGAAGAGCATGTGGACTCGGGGAAACTCCTGCTGCAGAATCACTGGAGCGGATATATATATATAGGACTCTGCTTTCTGCAAAGGTTCCTACACTTCATTTGTTTTACAGCGAAGCTGTTTATGCGGTCCCTGTGCCGTGGTTGTCGGACTTCGCTAAAAAGGGGCCACGTGACCTAGAGGGAGAGAAGAGGAAAGGAAGAGCTCAACAGGGGGAAAGAGGTTGGAGTGTGAGAATGCTGTGAGAGGGTGCAGATGAAAAGAAGAACGGGGAGGGCGGTTGACGTAAGTTGCTTCGTCCAAAACTCGCGTTGGAGGTGGAGAGCGTGAGGCGCGCCAACCAGTGGCGGTGTAGGGAAAAAGTAGGTCAACGGAGGAGTGGATTGTGAGAGGAGTTCGCGTTAGCGTTGGTTGTGTAGCAGCACCAACCAGGCAACGCGCCGAGTTGCTGTGGACGCCGTCCGTGTCGCTGCTACAGTTGTATATATGGAGCTTTGGATTAGTGGTTCCGGACATTCCATCTCAGCTACAGTTATGCAAAGACCACGAGTAATGCATACGCCTAAGGAAGAAGGTGCCTACCACGTGCGTCAGCGAGAGAGTTGGCTCGTGAACTCGCTTGCTCTCATTAATAGCGCTCAAAAGAGGGAGTAAACTTCTTTTATAGAGTATATACTCTCAGTACACGCCACTCATGATGCCATTTCAACGCATTCTACTGCATGTTTACCGAGTTACGTATTCGATTGATAAGGCACTGGGCACAGATAAGGTCTTAAGAGGTACCGGCGTATAATACAACAGAAGTCGTCTTACCAACGTGAAGTAAAAACGGCAAGCAGCTGTCATAACGGTTGACTGTTTTCCGGGACCTGAAAAGATAACGAATAAGAAAGGTGCGCTCAATTACATGCAATATTTATGCTGAGTAGTCAATAAGGAGAAACTTCGTTTTAAAAAAAATTTAATTTAAATTCCAGAAGTTTAACCCTTGTATAGCGGGAACGGCTGTGCTATATAGCTCTGGTTACGTGGAACTGCATCAATATTTTGGTGCCTCTTAGCCGATTTCACATCAAATATACTTATCTTGAGATGCTTTACGAATGTGATGCGTTTCTTAATATTGAACTGATTTCCTTAAAGGGGAATAAAGCGAACGAGGTAATGTGTTTGGTGACTTCATGCCATTCGAGGAGTTCATGAATGCTCTCCAATGTGCACTGTGTTAAATGTATGGCCCTTTACTTCTTCTTGACCGAGTTGCTTGCTTTATCGTTTCCCACTGCACAACAATTATCATGTAAAACTGCATTATTACATGCGTGAATCTATACAACTGTGGATACGCGGTAACGACTTCAAATTTAAGTTGCTAAACGTGATTTTAAAAAGCGTGTAGCTTACGGGCACCACAAACGTGTTTGGCCGATAGCCACGAGAATCGCAGGCGGCTGAAGGAGAAAAGGTGGTTTTGCTGTCAATAGGCATGCTATGAATAGCATGCCTATTGCTGCTATTGTGGGACCAGAATCGTTGTTGTAACCTCACCATTTCACTCTTCCTTGGCCGCCATGGGCACATTTAGTAGTGGTTTATTATCTAGCTGATGTGCACGTACTTCCGAGAAAATATTTTTTATTTTAGTCACTAATTTGAAAGTGTAACAATTACTGGTCACTCATACATTAATGGCATCCTTTTGAGCCATTATACGCAAACATTATATGTACTGTCATAGAACGGTAAGCATACGTGCAGCGTGAAGAAATATAAGACAGAAAACTTATGAAAACACGAGGAACATTTTAAATTCATATACACAGATGTAAAGAAATTGCGCTATGACGTGACAGTGGGCTTTTTCTTGATCTTCGTATTGGAACATATAACTTATGTGCACACTGAGACATATTGAGGCAGCTAAGAAAACAGTCCCATTCTTTGCCGTATAAAGAAATCACCGACGATTACGATACTCTCGAATGCGAATTTTGGGCGCTTTGAATTCCCGATATATTGTGGCAAAAAATTTTAAACTGAACGACAGGGTCCACTCGGCGGTGGCGCTGAGCCTCTGCTCGGGCAGCTCATTTAGCAGCAGCGGCAGACGAAGCATTTCCACAGGTTGCGTCGCTGATTGTTCAGAAAGGAAGCGTGAACACGGGAACGCGTGGCTCGCGTGGAGCGCATTCTCTAGCGGCCGCAGCGCAGTGGGTCCGAAGCCCACGCCAGCGCTTTGTTTACATATATGGTATCGGTGGACGCATTCGCCGCATGTCTGGTCATCGCCGTGAATTACGGCTCGTGCGGCACTCCGCTTTCCTCCTCCACTTTCCTCCTCGCGCTCTGTTCTCTCTCGCCGTCTTTCATCCCCCACTGCACTCCGCGTTTGCTCTTTCATCCTTCGCTGTGCTCGTTCACCCGAGTACGTCGAGGGACGCTGACGCCCAATGCAGGAATGGGCGCCTAAGAGCTGACACATTTACACATTTACACGCATACACATATGCACGGACACACACATTTACATTTACATTTACGCATAAACATTTACACGGACGGTTCCACCATTTCCAACATCTCTACCGGAGCAGCAGTTGTTCCATCAGACGCCGTCACATTGCAATTTGTGTACTCGCACAATACCACGTCGACAACAGCAGAACTTGCAGCTCTTCAATGTGCACTCAATTACGTGCTGCAGCAGCCGCCAAATCGTTGGGCCATTTTCAGTGATTCGAAAGCAGCTCTACAAACTCTTTAGTTTTCCCTACGACAAGCGTTACACGAGCACCTATAGTGCACGAAATTAGGCACGCTCATCATCACGCGCTCGAGGAAGGACACAACATTGTATTTCAATGGTTGCCGAGCCATTGCGGAATTGTTGGCAACGACAGCGCAGAAGAAGCAGCACGCTCGGCTCATAACAAACATCAGCTGGTTCCTATACCACTCTCAAGAACGGATGCTGCGCGGCAACTTCAATCGATTGCTCGCCACATCACACTTCTGCGATGGAATTCACCGGGTTTCACCAACTCACGTTTGCACTCTCTTGACCCTAACTTACCACCTGGACTTTGCCGTCGTAAAACAACTTTACTGTGTCGCATGTGGTTGGGTGTCGCCTTTACCAACGTCTATTCGTTCCTAATAGGGATGACCAACAGTGCAGCGTGCCATTTGTGCGGGTGCGACGAGACTCTCGAGCACCTTCTGTGTCACTGTCCATGTTTTGAGACTCAACGACGTATTCTCCAAGCTAAACTCAACCCGTTAGACAACAGAACGCTCTCGGAAGAAAATGTTCTTGGGCCGTGCACGGCCTATGCATTCTTGCATGCAAAAGGCCACAAAAGCCCTTCTGCAGTTCGTCAAGAGTACTGGATTGTACGCACGCTTGTGACAGCGAAGATTCTTCTGCGACTGTCTAGCGAATGACGGACTCCATTTTTTTTCTCTCCTTATCTATTCTTTCCCTTTCCCCTTCCCCAAGTGTAGGATAGCCAACCAGGCACGTCCTTGGTTAACCTCCCTACCTTTCCCTCTTCGTCTCCCTCTCTCTCCCTAAGAGCTGAGCTCTATGATTAATTCAGGTTATTAAGACAGGCAATCAATCAAATTGAGTCTCACATATAATCAAGCAAAGAAATTGCGCATCCTTATAACTTTATTCATAAAAGGTGCGATTCAACGTGCTCGAACATAATGATGCGTGTTTTACCAGGAGGGACTCCTGGTGACACGCTGTCCTGCCTACATTACTGGCAGAACACATCGCTTGATATACGTTGAATACCGAAACGCTAGCGTTCATAACTGGAACCGAAAGTTATTGTACACATGCGGACACTACAAGCTAGTAAAGAAATTGAAACTTAATGACGTAGTTCCAAGTTCCAAGGACATACTGCAGCTCGCTGTGAGGGTAGAATAGTGGGGCAAAGGTATAGGTGCTCGCTAGATTAGTTTATAGATTGCGTTCTGTTTACATTTATTAAAGTGAGTCAAACGCTCGGATAATTCTTTGGTACTTTACTCCCATGTAAAAACAGCCACCGGAGCACGAACCTGCGACCGTTAGCTTAGCTGAGCAGCAGAATCGACAACGACTTTTCCACCGCAGCGAGTACCGGGAGGTTGTAAATGAATGTCCAGCGAGCAGGACTTGCTTCGCTATGTTTGATTTTATTGCGATAGCAATTATATGGACACTTCAACCAGATTTCTGCCGTCGGCGTCGCCGTGAGGTTCCCTATAGATAAAATCTCCGCCGCGCGCCGTATGCCCGAGCGGAAGCGTGCGGGGACGCGCGCTATCACGGAGAGCGAACGCACTCAATCTCCCACGCGCCAGCAAAAGCAGGAAGCCAGCGCCGGAGGGAGCGGGCGGGGGGGGGGGGGGGGGTCGCGCTCGTCGCTCACTCGCACCGTCTCTTATCTCCACACGGCTCTGACCTTTATGCGCCGTGCATTCGCCGCTCAGTTTCCGTTGAAGCGATAGACCGCACGTACCTTCGCCCGCTGCGGCGTATGGGCTCACTGCCAGCGTTTTGACAGTCGTTGTCTGCAGTCATTCAGTGTGATCTATTCATGTTTGTTTGTGCGCGCTCACACCACGCTTGTTCATTCAGTTGGTAATAGTCGGGCCACATTTTCCAACGCACGCTACACATGCAATGCTGCCCGTATCGGCAGTGCAGCGCTACAGGTGTGTCCCTTCGCACGCGCTGCCCACGGTAACAGCTTCTAATCAACACCACCGTTTCACACGCGCCTTCTCGTGGTCATCGAGTCTCTCTTCATGTCGGTCTACTTACGCCGCAGCACACCTGCTTAATTAAACAGCTCATGTTTACTACAATTCATATTGCTACCAAAGCCGCTCACCTTACTTCGTATGACATTGCTGTGTTGCTATCGCATTCATTGCTTCACCCTTAGGGCGAAACTGTGACATTTTTAACTCAAGAGCGCATTCTTTCGTATGAAGATCGATATTTGTTCCCTTCCTTGTACTTCTTTATTCTGCCGCTACGGGAGCTCTCGGGTACGCGATTTTGTCTCCATCATCATCATCGTCATGGTTTAAGGCAAGGTCTTAGTCGCAAGTAAAACAAAAGTGAATCGATGCCAATGAATACCCAAAGAACAAGACCGGCTGAAAGCAACCGTTATTTTGTCTCGTAGTCCGGTATCACATGAACGACCCGTTTCTCAAACTGGGGCAAACCGTGCTATCTAACGGCGTTTGAATAAAAGAAAAGGCTAGTTATGTCAAAGATCTTTACATTACATAAAAATAAAAACGAAAGAATGAAAATGCATTCGCTGCCAGCTCTGACCCGAGAGGAGTGCCCCCGTAGAAGCATAATGGAGGGATTCTTACTATATCTTTTCATTGCGGGCTATCGTACGCGATTGAGGCTGCCTGGTGGTCCACTATGGCGCCGCCATTGCATAAACATACGTGCAAGGAAAGCTCTAGACACAAAAAATAAAATCGATATCATGACTTATTTTTTTTCGCTCGCTGAATTTCTGCCACGTTACCCAGCATGCATTGCGCCTTTTCGCCGCATACAGTATGGAGCAGACAAGCTCCAACTCGGTTCCCCTCGAGGCCGCTCCACGAAGCGCCGCATGCCAACCAATGGCTCCTTTGGGAGTCGTAAAAGTCAACGACCGACTTACGATTCCCGTGTGCCAGCGAGGTAATACTTACCGTTTTTTTTTACTCGCCTGTCGTTGTCGCAAAACACACGTTAAGCGAAAATAAGTCGGGTGCAACTTTCGCGTCCAGGTTTCTCTCTTTTTTTTTCATCGTTTGTGTTTGCGTTGGCGACCGGAAGTTGCAGTTTGCAACAAAGCCTAGTGTCCGATTTAGGTATATATAATATTTTTGTCTCTTGTCTGTGCGTCGCAATGCGTATTATTGCTGTCTCCATGACCAGAAAAATATTGTACCCCTGTCCCAGTCAAACGGCACGCTTGATGTTTTTTTTTTTTTTTTTTTCATTGCGGAAGATAATGTTCAGGGATCTGCACTCAGTTATGGCGAGATCCGCGGTCGTTTTCCCTCTTCGGGAATTTCTCTAATTAAACTTTTTTTTTACCCGTTTCTCTCTACCACGACTTCAAATTCTAGCTTACCACATAATTACTATTGTACCGTTTATATAACTTTTTCCTTCATCTTGAAGTCATTGTTGCGGCTAACTATATACCTGCGCTCGATTTTGCAAGCCGGATCCAAAAGTAACCGACGTGCGCTCATCTAGGTATTTGTATTTCAATATAGAAATAACTTTGCGCTACAAAGAATAAACATGTTTTCGCTGAATGTTTATCAGATGTGGGCTTCGTGCCATTCAAGGATGTGCCACCAAAAAACAGTCTACTGTTAGTAATGGCATGAATGAAAATTGAGAAAATCCTAAATGTTCTAATGAAATAGCGGGGCAATAGCAGTTTGCATTCTTTGTGGTGATTGTCGATTGTTTAGTACATGTGAGTATCGAGAGCTGAGAAAATCCTGAATGTTCTAATAAAATAGCAAGGCAATAGCAATTTGCGTTCTGTGTGGCGATTGTCGATTGTTTAGCACATGTGAGTATCGAGAGCTCAGTATCTAGAGACTTTCGCTAAAGTCTTCTCGAAGAGCTTTTAAAAGCAAATTCACCAGCTGGCACCAAGGGAGGCGTGACGGTTTCGAAAGTGGATGGCAAAAGCAAAACCAAAGATTGCATGGGAGGCTGATTTCGCGAGAAGATGGCTGAAATATTAGATTTCGACTTGTCTGAGCGCACGTCGACCGAGTTGCTTGCCAGTGTTGTTTGTTTCTTTTTAATGCTATATACTTTCCGCGGTATATGGATAGTTCCACTGTAGGAGTAACAGGAAAGACAAAAAAGAAAAGACATATTTTTCACTTAACGAGCCGATTCAGTCACTCACCGCTGAGGAGCGCGGTATATGCGAACATGTTAGATCCATGACATTTGACGCAGCTATTTGGAAAACTTTTTAGGATAGAAGCGGTAAGGAACATGCTCAAATGACAGGCTACAGCGAGCAAGGGCGCAGGAATCGCGTTTAAAGGACGACAGATTTACGAAGCGTACATAAATCTTCGTTTATACACTGCGAAACAGTTCATCTTCATTACACCGTCTTCAGTCAGCTTCAATCCAGGCGGCGTCTCCGTATTGAGAATGTCGAAACAGGCTTGGGGTTAGGTCGACGAGCGAAGGCTTGCTTTTGTCTAACTTGCTTGCCGGTGGTTCTTTGATTGTGTAAACCAAAGGTCGTATGCGTAATAGGTAAATACGTGCGTCATATTTTTAGTAGCCATCAGAGTCATATGTTTCACCTTTACTCCGGGCCTACGGCATAAAACATATTTGCCATGCGATTTGCATGCAGGGCAGTTATACACTTGCATAATATTCTGCAACGCGTTTTTCGTTTGTGCGCCGACCCGTACGTGGGCTCCTGCAGTGCGTTTTCTCTTTGCGAAAGCATAGCTTGCTTGGAATATTCCCAAGACGACTTCGACGGGGATCAGACAAGCAATGAAAATGGCTTGATATTCTCATTTTTCATTGTGTTGAAAGCATGTTAGAGTTCTTGGCCGCAATAATGTTTATTCTTCAACTACAGTATCGTTTATTTGCATCTTTTTCAATACAAGAAATGTAGTGATGAATTTTCCTCTTCTGCACACAACATGCTACTCACAATTCTGCTTACAGTGAAGGGTATCAGCCCGTGTTCAACAAATTTCCCTTGCTGAAGAGAATTACCCAATTTAGCTATCAGTGTGTCAATGTTTTGTCGCCAGTACAGCAGCGCGTTACCAAAATGGAAAAAAAGAAAGAAAACAAAAGCTTGTTAAGCAACTTATTGATTCGTTCCAACGTATCAACGAGGCTTATATGTACAGCCGTGAGCAAAAGTATACGGACCACAGGGTTGCCGTAAAAAAACTGAATTTCTTCGTAATAATTATGCATAAAGTGAAATTGACAAGTACGGTGGATAGTGCGCAATGCCAAGTTTGAAATGCATTCCTTAATTGCAAGTTTCATTCACAGGCAGTTGAAAAAATCGGCTTTTTCGCGCAATCCCTGGTCGGTATACTTTTGCTCACAGCTGTACACCCGTGTTTCTGTGGGCACTGTCACGCAGTCTGCAGTTCTGTTTTGTGTGCGTGTGTGATTTTCTTTTCTTTCCTTCCTTTTTTTATTCTTTATTTTTATTTATTTTTTCTCTCTCGCTCCTTTCGCATCCCTTTACCCCTCCCCCGGTACAGGGTAGCCAATAGGAGATAACCTCTGGTTAACCTCCTTGTCTTTCCTTTACCTTTTTCTCTCCCTCTCTCTCTGTACACCCGTGAGCAAAGTATACGGACCAGGGGTTGCGCGATAAAGCCGATTTTTCCCTCTGCCTGTGAACGCAACTTGAAATTGAGGACTGCAGCCCAAACTTGGCATTGTGAACCTTTCAGTGTACTCGTGAATTCCAGTTTATACTTGTTAATTACGAAGAAATTCAGTTTTTCAGCGACCTTGTGGTCTGTATACTTTTGCTCACGGGTGTACGTCTATATGTTACTCACTAGAAAACACGTGAGAGCGTTTCTGCCGGTCGTTCGTATGATACTTCTTTCGAGAGAAAACTCCCAGGACAAGGATGCCTCGATTTTGCTTCCTACGACTGACAGTCGTCTATTTTCGAGCTTTGTAATTTTCGCCACCATCCCAAGTTCTGCAGTCTTCCCCTTCGTATCACATTTGTTTGAGACTCCACAAATTTAAGCCCCATGGGTAGGTAGTGACAGAATGCATCTATTCCACTTTCCTGTCCCAAAAAAAAATAATAATAATGTTGGTGCGCTTCCGTTATGACTTTCAGGAGTGCCGGCTGGAATGCGCTTCGACTCACTTTCTTTTTCTTTGTTTTGAGATTTAAATAAATATGGAACCAAATATATAATAAATGAAAAAGAATTTGAGAAATTTGCATGGTGACCTTAAAGCGAAGCTACCGCAAAGCCGCGCACAGATTCGAGCATCTCTCGGACTTTCTTAAGCTCAGTTGCGGTTCCATGATAACAGGGCTTCGAAGAGTGAGCTCGGTCTTGGCGTTGTTGATACAGGCAGCTGCATAAGAGCCGCGTAATGCGACTATATGGCGCCGGCATTGCTATCATCACCGGAAAGTTGTAATAAACAGTTCTCCTTAGCTATATGCGGTTGCATTTCAAAGACTCTCGAAAGAACAACGCCCACGTGCATGTATTTAGCGACACGCGGTAAAGAACTGTTTACTAAAGCACCTTAATTAAATTATGGAATTTAATGCCCAGTGACTGCAGAATTGGTTCTGAGAGAAACTGTAGTGGATGGATGCGAAATAATTTTGACCACGTGGGGGTTGTTTCACCTTACTGGAACCTTAACAGCACTGTTGGGGAACACTGTTGATTGTATCTGTGTAAATATATTCAGAAAACGCGAACGTCTAGGCGGCGAAAGCTGTGCTGTTTATTCAGTTTCTATTTATGCATTTTGTTTCCATTTAGGTGGTTTGAAATGTCCGCATAGGGTGCAGATTTGTTGTAATACAACAAATATGATGCAGCCATTTTATTGCGATAGCAATTATATGGACACTCAAAAGCAGATTTCTGCCGTCGGCGTCGCCGTCGCCGTCGGCGTTGCCGTCGCCGTCGCCGTCGCCGTGAGGTTCCGTATGACGTCATTTGGAGATGAAATCGTCGCCGCGCGCCGAACGCTGTATGTGCGAGTGAAAGGGCGCGAGGGGCGCGTCTTTCACGGGGAGTGAACGCACGGCGGAGAACAAACGCGCGTTCTGCGCCGTGCTCGCTTAAGGGCTGCAGAATTAGGCGTCTCGTTTCTCCTTTACAATCACCATATATGTAGAGCAAACGCGCCTTCTTCAGACGCGCGAGAGGCCGTGGGGGAGGGGGAAGGAAGGGACGCGACGTTTAGCTGCGGCACCAAGTGCCTATTTATATGAGAGGCTCCAGCAACAGTCACCAACGCCGCACGCATTTTGAGCTAACGCGGGCAAAACGCCGATGGCGTCGACAACAGTTCTGCGTGTTGTTGCTACCAAAGCCGCTCACCTTACTTCGTATGACATTGCTGTGTTGCTATCGCATTCATTGCTTCGCCCTTAGGGCGAAACTGTGACATTTTTTTTCCATGCCGGATTTGGAGTTTACGCCGCCAAGATATTTCGCCTAGAATGCATCGGAATATGCTGTCGCAATTTATATTTTTATACAGGGTGTTTCAGCTAACGCCAGCCAAACGGTCCGACGAAAAAAAAATGGAAAAAGCACGGGGCAAGATACGATCCTAAGAACTATGCTGTTCGGTAGTCGCACCTCTAGCAACCGAACACCGTGGGTTAGATTAAAAAGAAACACGGAAAACCGTGTTTCTTTCATATATATATATTTTTTTCGTTGAACAGTTTCGCTAGCGTTTGCTGAGATACTCGGTGTAAATCACGGTGGAGTACAGCTTTGTGTTACCGAACGCACCCTACACACGTTCTCTTCAATTTTTAACATACTAGACATGTAAATATTACAATTTCTGATGCTCCGTGTCTTCCTTTTATAGCACTGACGTGTTTTCCTAGTACGTTACATATTCACGTAAAAAAAAAAAAAAACATTGGCGGGAATGAAAGAAGCAAAGCGCGTACTGGCATGCCAGAGTTTCATCTTTCCGGCTTGAGAGCCCACCTGAATCCGTTCAGTTCCGCTTTCTTGTCCAAGCTCTCGTGAAAAGCGTGAAACGTAAAATAAAGAAAACGCAGTTACGAGCGCGAACTCAGGACCAGCCGGGCTCCTCAAATTTAAGTTGCCCGCTCCACCAAGGAGCAAAACCACTCTTGCTGCGTGGCTTTCTACGGACAAAAATCTAATAAGCAGGGTGCTCGTTCCATACTAGAAATGACAAACGAAAGCACAGCAAATACGGGCAAGGAACAGAAGAGACAATGGTTAACTTTGCGCGCGTAAGTTTTGTCACTTCTGTTTCTGTTGCGCGCTTACAATTCTACTCAGTGCACTCGCCCAGGTTTTTATGTAAGCATTTTCCTTTCTCTTGCATCGTACTATGCCAGCCGTAACACTACTTTCTCCTTTATAATGATTTATTAGTTTACTTTAATTAAACAAAATTAAACACTACGCCTTACATGAACAACCCTGGAGAACAGACAAGAATATGACTGAGAGTCTATATTTGACTAAGGCGGAAGCTAGGGCCATATAACGTAAAAATATTCCAATATGTTTTATTCCAATCTCCTGACGTCAAATTTACGTAAACGCCGACGCAAGCATCGGGCGGTAACCCGCAGGGTAGTTTGAAAAGCCCTATCAAACGCGCTCTTCGTTTATAGGAGGTCACTTTTTTTTCCTTTCAAAGCGAATAGCATTGCCTACACTGAGCAGCTTTTCTTATCGAATTGGCTGACAAGAGGCCAGGAGCAAGCTGAAGTGGAGAGGGGTCTGTGGGGCCGAGCCAGCACAGCGAAAGTAGATAACCAGATAAAGAGACTTGTGCCGGCGTCTTTGATTGGTCCACTTCCCCTTCCCTTGCACGCAGCCGCAGGCTGCGTGCAACGGAAGGTTAAATTTGCCGTCAGAACGGATCTTTAGCAAAGAAGAGTTGGAAGAGCGATGTCGTATACGTGCCGAAAAGGCTTGAAAGTGCTACACTGCGACGCAAAAATTTTATCATACGCAAATAAATCCATGTTTCCCGGCAGCTCCGAGTAACCAGTGCCAGTGCGATCGACGGTCAGCCATCTATTCCTTTCTGAATCTCAGGCTATTCAGAAGAAAAAAATCAGTTTCATTCGGCATACCAATGCGTGTTTAACTCTCGTGAAAAGCGTCAGACGTAAAATAAAGAAACTGCAGTTACGAGCACGAGCCACTAATAAACATCACTTTGACGTGGTGAGTTCTCGCGGTTTTGTGACGTCGCGTGACAGACAGGCGAAGTGGGCGCAGCCCCAAAACGTTTGACCAATAGCAGAGGGCTAATGCCGAAAAAGGCGTCGAATCAGGCGTACTTATTTTTCTTTTGTTCGGCCTAATCATGCATAATCAGTGTGCACGCATCATATCAGATGGGACGTTCTCGCGGTTTTCGTGACTTCGCGTGACAGAAAGGATAAGTGAGGGTGGCCCGAACATTTTTTTGACCAATCGTTGAGGGCTGATTGAGCCTCTTGCTCTTTAGAAACACAATCTCTCTCTCACTCTGATTGCAGAATGGGACTGTCATAGTTTGGAATAGCTTTACGTCATAGCGCCCCTAATGTTTATGAGCGGCCTACTAGAGCAGTTTATATTTTTCCATATGTATTGTTGTTTCATCTTTTTTAGAGTGATTTCGAGTTGGGTCATTGAACCAGGCTTTGAAGCTGTCTTTATTTGATGCAACTAGATAATTATTTACAATAAAGTACGCCTCGGCCATATGGTGCACGCAGAAGAGCACCCCCTATGTGATAACTATTTTAGAAATGCGCACACTCTATTCAAGCGCGATCCTTTGACGAAAGAGGCGGCAACAGATATTTCAAAATATGTTGTCGATGAGCCCTTGAGTTATTAGGTAATCGCCGCCATCCTAATTAACCCAAATTACCCAAGTCGATGCACCACCACGCTATCGCCAATGTTTCGATGCATTAACCAATGCATCTTAATGGACTTACCGTACATATTAGCTTACAAACCTCTGTAAATAATTTTTAATCAAATTATTGGGCTTTACGTGCCAAAACCAGGATGTGATTATAAGGCACGCCGTAGGGGAGGAATCCGGAATAATTTGGACAACCTGGGGTTCTTTAACGTGCACCTAAATCTAAGTACATGGGTGTTTTCGCAATTCGCCCCCATCGAAACGCGGCCACCATGGCCGGGATTCGATACCGAGACCTCGTGCTCAGCAGCCCAACACCATAGCCACTAAGCAACCCCGTGCGAGTTACAAATTTCTGTACTTGATCTGTACAACGACAATGTGATATATGTGGTGGCATGTGAGTGGGAAACATGTGGTTTTGAATACTGATAGCTAACGTGCGAAGCAACAATAGGAAGAACTGACAACTTGCTTGGCGGAGGCTCGTCAAAATAGAAACGACACCATAGGGGCGCCGTTTTTTCTTTTGAAAGTTTTTTTTTTTTGCTGGTGGTTTATTATTCATGCAATGTAATCAAGCTTAAGCGGCACAACCCAGTCTTAATGAAACTGCTTCTCTCTTCCTTGTAATCATCACGCAGACACTTTTTCCTGAACCATGGTTTGCTAATCATTTCGAGCTCGTGACGGTGGTGCGCTTTCATTCAGTGCTTGTCACGCTTATACGTTAAGGTTTGCTTTCATTTGTAAGCACCCGACGTTCTAAATGATATTAAGTTAAAAAAAACTAGTTGAGATGGTTGTGTACTGTCATACAGTAGACAACCGGTGGCCTCTCACGCAACACAATGTGTATCTAGTGGAGGTAAAGCGAAACCGAGACATAGGAGTTCTCAATAATGTTACGTGTAGCTGATGCCCAAGGCCATTTACAATTTATTTACAGGGAAGCCAACGGAGGCCAAAATGGCGACGCTATATCAAGCGGGAACACGTCGTCTTTCTTCTCCTCAGTGCAGCCACACATGTGGCGGCTGTTCCGTATCATCACCCCCGGCAGTAGAAGCACCGTCCCGGTGCTTAAGCGACACATCCGCGGTGAAAGGTGTGTGTGGTATGGTCTCACCGCGTGAACGATGTCACTTGCAGCTGACGATGACGCTGAGAGGTCGGCGGGGATGATTTCATACGTGACATCGGTCACTTGTCGCACCACACGGTATGGGCCAGTGTAGCTCGACAGCAGCTTTTCGGATATGGCCCACACGGCAGATCGGTGACCAGAGAAGCACCAGAGAACCCGGGGAAAAGTGCACGTCGCGATGGTGGCAATCATAGAGGCGTCTCTGATGTGTCTGTGAGGCCTCGAGACGGGCGCGGGCGAGCTGACGCGCGTGGTTGGCGTGTGCGATCGCTCGCGGGCGTATTCAGTGGCTGAACGTGCGGGCGAGGGCAGCAACAATATTATCACTGCTTGCTGTTCGACAAGTCAGTTCACACTTCTAGCGGTGTAAAGACGTGAAAGCATGTCAACAAACGACAGGACAGGAAAGCGCGTCATCCCTTCCGGAACCCCTTTCGAAAATGTAGCCGTCTCACCTGAATAAAGTTATCTGCGAGTGACGCGCCTTTCTGTCCGTGGCCCTGACGTCACGATCAGCATTGCACTGACTGTTCTGCCACGGGCACCACTACATTGCCATGACGAGCAAGTGGCCGCAAACGCAATGCTTTTCATGGCAAACCAGCTGGCATGATATCTCCGACTTCCTTCTGGTGATTTCATTATGCTGTTCTTGCTCATTTCCACGAGAAATAATCAGAATTAACGGACTGTGCAGGCGAGTGTGAGAACTGCAGCTGATAGTGTTAGTGGGTCAAGCAGTACACTGGACAGCAAAGAGCGTCACTCCTTCCGTCACCTTCCTTAAACCGTGTACCGAATAACGTTCATTGCGAGTGAGGCTGTTTCCGGCCCGGTTGTTTATCTATATACTTTTGCGTCTTTTCCATCGCAAGGACGGTGGTTAAACAATAAGGAAACGCAGCCACAAGATGAAGTTATCCAACGCGGGACATAGATAACATCGCACTGCGAGAGACGCTCAGGCGCAGCAAATGCCAGCCACGATCCCCGGGCTAAATCCGCGTTTTGTTGTGCACTCCGTCGCCGCAACCACCACACTGTTTATTTGAGTAAGCCGGGAGATACCTACGGCATGAAGTTCGGCTTTGGAAGTCTGGCGGTGATATGATGACGATGACGCGGGTTTATTTACGTACCCTTCGGGGTGTGAACGAGAGATAGAGAGAGCCCAGAAAATTAAACCAACTGCAAGTTGCCGCGCAGTTCCTGCATCTGCGACGGCACGGCGACGACTTCGTGGTCCAGAAAAGCACGCTGCACGCATGACTGAGGCAGAGCAAACACGACACCTGCCTTACGATCTTGTTTTTGGTTATTAATTTATACGTTTCTCCTGAGAAAAGAACCCACCGAATGGTTCGTTATTCCGATATTCAAAAATAAAGTACAAACATTAAGGAATATAGAGAAAGATATGGGAAAAAAAGAAGCAAGAAATAAGAGCAGGAGCAAAGGTCATAAGAAAAACGAAAACACATAAAACAATAAAACTTGGTCCCGCGCTTTATTTATTAGCGCTAGCTAGATATGTCTCAATTGTGAAATGGCGGACAAACACTCCCATGCGTATCAGAAAGAGGAGATAAAGAACAATTTCTCGCAAGCATGTAACCATCAGTGTTCTTTTCTGATGTCACCATGCAGCGTCTTCTTTGAGCAGTATTTCGTAGGATTCTTTTTTATACGATCCTGTTCACTTTATCATCCGCATGATTTAGTGGACACTCCAAATGATTTTCAAACTCGGCCTCATGTGCCTTTATTTGCCTCTGCAAATTTATTTCATGTCTTTGTTTAGACAATACTAATAGAAAATTCTTATTTTTAAGTTAATTTTCTTTCTCGATCTACTCCTTTTTTCTTCAGTTACGTTCGATTAAATAAGTCTGCTGCTGCCAGCTTTTCTCTGTGACAGCAGGTGGTGGCAACGCGCACAGAAGTATGAACGCGGAAATGAACTTTTTTGCCCGCAGAATGTTAGATGTTATTTTGTGCATATCTGCATTCCAGCAAGGAATGAATGGCTAACAGGAGCATCCCAAATGCACCAGAAACGGAACCAATACTTCTAAAATCCCAACTCGTGGCCGTCCGAGATTCTATAGTCTCACTTGTTCAACTTATGCATTTGAAAGTTTAAGAAGTTGTTTTGCGGCACGTGAATCTTGACTGCTGGTTGTAGTGTCGCTCGTCCCTGTCCACATTCGCTCTTTCAGTGCCAATCTTTATTACCGTGAGGGAGACGAGGTTCATTTGCTTTACTTTTATTGCGATAGCAATTATATGGACACTTCTATCGGATTTCTGCCGTCGCCGTCGCCGTCAGGTTCTCTATAGATAAAATCTTCGCCGCGCGCCGTATGCCCGAGCGGAAGCGTGCGGGGACGCGCGCTATCACGGAGAGCGAACGCACTCAATCGCCCACGCGCAAGCAAGGAAGCGGGAAGCCAGCTCCGGAGGGAGCGCGGGGGAGGGGGGGGGGGCGCACTTCTACTCTGCCAACAACCGCGCTCGTCGCTCGTCCGCACCGTCTCTTATTTCCACACGTCTCTGACCTTTATGCGCCGTGCATTTGCCGCTCAGTTTCCGTTGAAGCGATAGACCGCACGTACTTTCGCCCGCTGCGGCGTATGGGCTCACTGCCAGCGTTTTGACAGTCGTTGTCTGCAGTCATTCAGTGTGATCTATTCCTGTTTGTTTGTGCGCGCTCACACCACGCTTGTTCATTCAGTTAGTAATAGTCGGGCCACATTTTCCAACGCACGCTACACATGCAATGCTGCCCGGATCGGCAATGCAGCACTACAGGTGTGTCCCTTCGCACGCACTGCCCACGGGAAGCGCTTCTCATCAACACCACCGTTTCACACGCGCCTTCGCGTGGTCATCGAGTCTCTCTTCATGTCGGTCTACTTACGCCGCAGCACACCTGCTTACTTAATCAGCTCATGTTTACTACAATTCATATTGCTACCAAAGCCGCTCACCTTAATTCGTATGACATTGCTGTGTTGCTATCGCATTCATTGCTTCGCCCTTAGGGCGAAACTGTGACATTTTTTTTTCTAGATGTGACCGTTACGTTACCTTGCCACGACACCCTGCATTCCCTGACCAGGACTTCCGTTCTATTCGAGAACGTCCACTACCGGCACTAGGCGAGAACCAATATAGTCGAGAATTCGCCATAAAACCAAGAAATCGACCGCGGACAGTACACGCCCATACGCGACAAGTGTCGCGTGCGGCCTGCAACGCACGGCGTTACCACCCGTCGGCTAGATATATGGCGAGGCGCAAAGCGTGCCCTCATTTGTATCCAACGCCGCAGCTCCACATTCCCCCGCAGTGCAACCTCAAAGATGCCGCACGACTCACCGATGCCTGTTGAAAACAGCCGAGCTTGCGCTTTGGCTATAACGCTGTGGACAAACGGAGAAGCGGCTACGTGACCGGCGCGTTGGTATCGCATTGGCGCCACGCTGAAGCGAAGAGACAGACCTTCGAGGGAGCGCGCATACTTGCTGCCACTAGAATGCCACCAAGGGCATCCGGGTGGATCCAAATTGGAATTCCTGCGTCGAGAACGAACGAAACGTTTCTGTGGGAAATGTGTAAATGGATGCGATAGTTACTTTTTTTTCACTTAATTGTACCTACCCGAACGTGCCTGCTATTGGAAGGCTAGGTGTTATGTTCACGATACGAAAACATCGAGGAGAATCCGCATTAGCTAGAACGAAATGAAAAAAAAGAAAAAAAGACGGAAAAACGATATGTTTCATTTAGAGTTACGAGACTCACAGGCTGCCGTCTAGACAAGGCGTTCATAAATAACATGCGAAGTAGGAATAAGTGGCCACGCCATGAAGCTTAAACACCTGCCGTTTCTTACCGCTAATCCAAGCAACTCGTTTAACAGTGCTAATTTATTTAGTTATCAAGCCGCTTCATTGAAAGAAGTGCGAAGACGATCAGCAAAATAAATTCTGAAAATAAAAATAAACACACAACATAGCGATACCGTTTTGTGAGCATTACAAATAGAAGCTGAATCAGGCAAAAAAAAAAGAATATG
Organism: Dermacentor silvarum; assembly: GCF_013339745.2. Lineage (NCBI taxonomy): Eukaryota > Metazoa > Arthropoda > Arachnida > Ixodida > Ixodidae > Dermacentor > Dermacentor silvarum. The sequence goes on from NC_051155.1 coordinate 45,754,927, forward strand.
CGTCAGGTTACGAGCTTATATAGGGCGAAAGCATGGAAAACGATTGGACATATGCTTACCTCTGCACCTGAGCCATGGACTCATGGATAAATTGACATCCCTCATTGCGGCGATGGTGAGACCGACTATCAGGAGAGCCCATTAAGATTTTTTTATGCTAAGGAAGGGCCACCCATTAAAAAATAAGCCCATGTAATTCCCCCCAATGTTGTGTCAGATTCGACCTTCGAGGGAATGTTAATAAAACAATAAAAATAAATAAGTACATAAAACTTGTAGACCACTATTTGATGAAACTAGCTAAAGCGATCTTCTTGGAAACCAACCGGCCTTAACTGGATGCCGAAAGACTTAGCAACTTGTAAGCGCTAGTGAGGAGCTTTCAGTTATCGGTATTATGGCCATATTCCGTAAAACATTCTCGATAGGAAAATCAGCAGACTTGAACAATTCCTTCGGCATTGAAACAGTATACGAGTTCAATGCCGAAGGAATTGTTCAAGTCTGCTGATTTTCCTATCGAGATTGTGATTTTCATATCGAGACAACAGCCTTTTCTGTGAAGACCACCATTTCAGGCGGTCTAGAAAAGAACACAGCGCTTAGAGGGCGGTTTGTCTTGGGGGAAGAGTGCGGTCGTATAAAAATACCAAACTGAAAAAAAGTGTACGCTACTTAAACATTAATAATGATTGTATGATACAACAGAGATAATAGAGTGTATTAGATAAATAGGTTCTGACTTTTCTTCTTTGCGATGTAGGCAGCCTTCCTTCTCTGAGACACAGTAATGCATTTTGCGGAACACGGACAGACTGTAGTACTCTCAGTGTCGGCTACATTTATTTATTTAAAATACATAACATTATGGTACTTTGTATTCGCAGCTGTTTAGCCAAAGGCTTCTTGTAACCTTTTATTATTTTCTTTCTTTTTTTGGCAGTTGTACATTATACCTTTTTAAAATATTTACTACTTATTATTTTTTATTGAAGCAACTTCATGCACCATGCGTATTTTCGTTTGTTTTGTGTAAAACAGTCCCATTTATTGATTTCCATCGTCCAGTAGGGCATCGTGCAAGCCCTTAGCTGCCCGACATGACTGCAATATGGCATTTGAAATTACCTTTGAATTTCAAGTCTCCTTACACCGTCTTTTAAGTAAATTCTTTGTGTAAATTGGTATTTACGCCGCACGTGAGGAAGCAGCTGCTGTGTTATAAACGTATCAGACTCGTTTTAGAAGTCACGCCTGAGTATTATTCAACTCAGATGCCGAAACTTGTACCCCAACTGACGCCACGAGTGAAACGATGAGTGCCACTCACGAGTCTTGGGTGCTTTCATTTTCTCTGTGCAATTGCAGAGCACGTATAGGGCATTGGCGGCTGTGAATCTTCTGAACTCCTGTGTAAACGCGTAGGCATTGTAGCTGGGACGTTTCTGTTGACAATTACGTTGTCTATTTTTTCGGCGTTATTTTCCACCAATCAGCTCATTGCCGGCGCATCTTCTACATTAATTATGTGCCATGTAAGAAGCTTATCATCATCATTGTCACCTGTGCCTCCTTTGTGCCACCGCCATTGTTTTCACTAGCATGACAACCACACAAACAGCGCCATCACGCCTATAGAGTAATTTCTATGCGATGCACATTTGTGTACTCAAATCACCTTTGTGTACTCAGTAGCGCTTTTCGTGGCCTCCGAAATACATGCACAGATGCCACTGTTCTCAGAGTCTGTGAGAGCAGACGACCCTGCTTTGAAAGTCATGCATTGATTGCCCAGAAATGTTGTTACCGATAGCTCAATTATTATTGCGCTCGACTTGTACCCCTGTACGTGCGCTCGACACATACCCCTGTCAAGCAACGAAGTGCGTTGACTCTTTGCATTGATGCAGTCACCACACTTTCCACCGCGCGTCGCCATAGTAGCTTGCTGTCGATGGTGACGCCCAGGAATCGAAAATTAATAGTTGCACGAAGAATTGCATGCCCTCTGATATTCAGCGCCAGGCGTGTTGACCTGCGTCTCACTCCCGGGAAAATCATGAAGGCAGATTTTTCCGCTGATAAAGATAGGCCAAGCGTCGATAAGTGGCGTTCGATGATGGAGATTGCTGTTGCTGTCTTGTTGCTGTTTAGTGTTTAAACCTACAAAGCGCGAACACCATTTCACATCAAAGAAAATTAACACTACTTGTTCACATTTATTTAAGGCCATGGAGAGTGCATTGGTACGAAAAAAACCCCAATATTTTGATAAAATGAATTGGTACGATAATTACCTACAATTACTAAATGATTAGCTGAACTAACACAACTGAAAACTCCCTGCAGCATATTAATAACGCCCGTATGGGCTTTACATTTGCTTTCCAACGTTTCAATCAGAGTTGTTAGGCATCAAATTCAGCATATAAGAATTATTGATACGTTGTGCTTTCTGGGGTTAAACAGGATTACGGAATGGGCTTTAGTGCCGGAACGTGTTTTTCGCATCACCTCACATTATCATTCTTTAATCACCTTAAGATGCACTCCATACAGGCCCAATGAACAGTACAGGACGTTTGCGTAATCTCCTGTCCCTTGAGGGAAATCTCATGTATAGGTCTCTATTGCATGGTTAATCAATTGTTTATTTATTTCGTATTATTCCATTGACTTGATTGATTAGATTGCGTTTAATTGCACAAAGTACCGCGTCTTGTTGCTGTTTAGTGTTTAAACCTACAAAGCACGAACACCATTTCACATCAAAGAAAATTAACACTACTTGTTCACATTTATTTCTGGCCATGGACAACTAATCGTTCGCAGAGAAGCTGCAGCGACACAATAGTTGCCAATATTTCCAATATTGGCAACTACTGTATGGACAATATTTCACTCAGTCCCTCACTGGCTCACTCACTGACTCGTGCTGCTTAAAGGAAATGTCCGAAGAAAATAGAAGCCGTGGAGATAAAAACGGTAGGAAAAACAATCCTGTTACGACATGTACGCTCGCGACTTCAAAGCGTTACCGTCACGTCGGCGATCTGCACGTAGCCCGTTAGTCTAGTAGTCTAGCGGCGCGTGCCGGAGTCGCGGTCGTTCTTTAAACTTCGTCGGCGCGCGAGGCAACGAACGAGGTGGTATGTTCGCGGTGTCTGCCGCACGTAATGGAGGTGTCGTAACTCCCGACCACGGTGCCAACGCGCTCGAGCCGGTGGAGAAGCTGAGCACGTAATCAGTTACCGCGCAGCCGTGAGCTTCGCTTTTGTTTCGGTGAAGAACCGTGGGCGACACGAGCGGTCATCACGTACGACGACCGAGCCATCTAATCCAGCGGTACTGCTCTACGCACTGCGCCGAAGTTTTGAGTTCGGGCTAATTTCCACTGAAGAAACTAATGACGTAACAGCGCTGAAACCCGCCCTGATAACAAATAAATTACGCGCAAGTGCTGCTAAGTGGGTGGGTCGTTATCGTTAAGGTCAAACTTAAACTTTATAAAAGGAGATAAGCTACTTCGGTGTGCGCACCGCGTTACGGAATATGCTGAATGGCCTTGGGGTGTACCAAGAAGATAACGGTTTTTCACTGTGAGACTTAAAGCACATTCGATATTTTTGTAATGACGTAGACAGCAGTAGCGGCGTTCTTTTAGAAACTTGTGTACACATTTTCCTAAAGCGGGGATATTGACTTGAGTCTGCCATGGAAGTAAGCTAAATTATTTCCCATAACCTTTTTTCTTTCTTTTTTCAGCGTGAAATTTGTCCCCTTCGCACGATTATGTCCCCTCAGGCCAAGTGCCTGAGGTGACAAGTCGTTAGGGAAGCTGAGTCTGAAATACACAATTCTTGGGCAGTTGAAGTCATATTCGACTTTGCAAAACACGGCAACTATCTGGCCGTTTTGCTGTGAATTGCAATGTGTGCGACAGATTTAAACAACTGAATTTAGCTCTTAACACATCCACTCAATCTTGCGTTTAGAGCTTTTTACTGCTTGTTATATGAAAGTACCATAACGGTTTGTTTGCTTTGTGCCACAGAACAGTTGAGGTATTGCTGGTACCTCAACGAAATTATGCATGAAATAAAAATTGCATTTCTCCTTGGTTACGCAAAGGCCACATTACCATGAGTGCTGCTCTGATTTGCAACTCATGGAAAATATTTCGCCGTGCAGAGCCTCAAAATAATTTATTTTAATATTCTGCTCAAATATTTCTCTTCGAGAGTAATCGGCTCACAACGAAAGGATCCTTTTATACTTCAACAGCATGAACAAAAATAAAGGCCAACTGGCAGCGAAATTTCATGCTGGCTAAATTGTTATAAAGGGCAGGGTGTATTATTGAAGCAATTCTGGCAAAGCTGCATGTTTAGTATTAACTTCTGTTTAGCCTTAACAAGACATTTCCTAACTAATATTTAACCTGTTGCGTTTGAAAATCTGAAAACTAGAAAAAAAAATATCACCAGCCCTTCTCCTGTCGAGAAAACGGGGATAAGCGAAGCTTGTCGTGTGTGTATCTGACCTTCCTAGTGATTTCCTTTCTCTCTCTTTCTTTCTCTGTTTCTTGCTTTCTCTCTCTTTCTTTCTTTCTTTTTGTCCCTGGCATGTGCCATTGAGCTTGGACCCTTACTGCACTACCACCCGGATCAGCCCACTTTTCAGCGTGACACCACCAAAACCGCCGACACTTGTGAGCCCATATAAAGCTTCGCTTAAAAAGACTTTTCTTGACATACGCGGTGTTTCACTTAACTTTGGTAAAACCTTAAAAATATTCGATTGCTACGTAGCCGGACAGAACCAATGTAATGTTGTTTGTCGTCGCTTGGAGACACTCAAATTATTTTTTTGCATTCCGCCTAATTAAATAATTATTCCTATAATGAATCAACTTCCCAATTATTATAATTAGATGAAAAACGTCAGTGAGAAAACTGTGCAGCAACATGAGAAACTCTCGATACAGCTTTCCGTTGCTCAATACGTGCTACATTAAAGTGTTTTTCCAAGCATGAAAGAAGCCCTCGAATACACACGGAAATGCCGTGCGACTGGCTGCTCGAGGCACTTTGCGTGTATTCGCGGGCATCAACAACATTATATTGCTTCTGCCCAGCGACGTATCAATCGCATATTTTTAATGTTTGACCCAAGTTAAGTCAAACACGCGCGGTGAACATATGATGCGCCATTTTTATGTTTACGTACCTCACAAAAGTTGCCTTTGTGGTGCAGCCCCCAAGGCGAAAACCATTGTGTCAAAATCAGAAATCGATATGCAAATTACTGTAGTTTCTGAAGTCTACAGACCTTAGTGAACAACTATGGTCGGCATTTCCGACTACAGCGGCATCTTCGGGGTTAATCTGTCGCTCTCTTTTCAGGGGTAATCTTGTAATCGTAGAATTCAAGTCACCCAGTACTTAAAGGGCCCCTAAACCACCTCAGATATTTTTTTTAACATTACAAGTAAACACGCGCATCGAGTTCAGAATGCCGTCGCGATCAGCGATACCAAACGCTGCAGCGCTACGCGCCGCGGGAGCGCCACAAAATCAAAAAAAACAATGCCGTCCTCCTCGCCTCGCCTTTCCGGTATTCCCAGCGGTCGTCACTATGTCAGCAGGGGGAATCTGGTGATGTCAACGGCGGAAACGATGTCCATTGGTTGAACAAGAACCTACGACTTCCGGTTAGTCTGCTAGCAGATACGCGCGCTCCCTGCTCTTCCTCGTCGTGTTGCTCATTTGTGCGCCCTTGCGAATCGGTAATTACAGCCCGCAACGCTAGTGCCATTGGCGCTGAGCCGTGCTCCCTCAAGGGCTGCAGAAGATAGCGCCAACCTTTCCCTTTCCCTCAAGAACCACTTACCACCAACGCTAGTGCCAAATCGCTCGCGTTCCAACACAGTCGTGCTTAGTGGTCTGATTAGCTGCGCGAACAGAGTGCGACAGTGTTGGCCTTTCCCGACGAGCGCGCAACACATGGGTCTAAAGCGGCACGCTTCGCATGAACACGGGCCGGCACCGCAGCAACAGCGGGTAGCCGAGAAGCGCTGAGAAGCGCATGCGTCCCCGTTACCGGCACGGTAACTAGCCGCATGCCGTTTGCCATTTGCGGGCCGCGTTCGACGGTGGTTTTCCTCGCGGACGGTGAGATTTCGTTGCCGTAGAGAGGATGAGACCGGGACCCATTTGTGCGGTAGCCTCACCGCCACCGCCGCCGATCGCTCGACGACGCCGATATCGTCGCTAGGCCTTTTCCGGCTCACTTCAAAGCTAAAACGGACGGCGCTTCGGAATGAATTACCGTCGCTCACAAGCCGCAATATTTTCTTACCGTTGTCATCGCTCTTCGCAATAATTGTACACGAAGAAGAAAACACGCTTATATTAGCGGCGCCGTCGGCTCGACAAGTATCGGAGCTCTCGAGTTCATGCTTAACGTTTGACAGCGGATATCGTTCTTCATAAAATGTACAGTTTACGCATCACTTTATCTAGGAAAAAGTATTTTGTTTGGAACAGAAGCTGCAGCCGATGTTTTCGTCGCCGGTGGCGGAGGCGTGCAGCTTCGCAGTCGTCGACTGGCCCGTTCATAGTGCTGGGGGCGGTGCGCCGGCCGAACTACCGTCTACTTTGGATACCTCTCGCGCGGCAGGCGTTCTAGGGCACGGCAGGCCGGTTCGCCGTCGGGATATTTGCCGCTAGAGTGGACGTGCCGTAACCGGAAGTGTGAGGCGTTTTGAGAAGCGCGTTGGCGATGACATACGTTACGTGACATTTCTAGCAGCACTCGGCGAGGAGGAGAGAAGAGCCGACGAGGAAAGTAGCGAAGGAAAGAGCGAAACGAGCGAGGGCCGTTTTTCGACCATCAAACGCGTGTAACTCCGCTATTACGGCGCCATTTCGAAAAATTCTCGCTGCTACGTGTTCGTTGTAGACTCGTGCACAACTGCAACACCACAACTAAATTTCGACCTCTAGCTGGTTTAGGGGCCCTTTAAAGCACAACCCATTGCTCATAACTTCGTGCCTTGCCAGTTTCGTAAAACAAATAGCCATAGTCTGCATGGAAACGCATTGCTGTGACAGTTTATCAATTCCTACAATGAAAAATTGAACAATACCGTAGCTAATTGATGTAACAGCAGATTTCGAGTGCATGTTTCTCGAAAGTAAGGCTTTCCTGAAAGTTAGGCTAAAGTTTAAAGCAAGGGATTCTGCTTTTAGTACTTGCGGACTTGAATTCTGCAATTACAATATGTATCCTAACATCTCAGTTAGTACTTTTAATTAGTGGGATTTTGTAATTAATCAATTATATTGCTAATTATCTTTCGAATTCTTGTGTCCGCCTTTGCTAAAACTCGATCAGCAAAAATTATCATCTCGAATCTTGTTTTTTAACTAAGATTGTCGTTGCTGAAACACGCAGTGTGATTCCGCAGGTAAGTTGGTGGTTGAACGGAGCTCATGCGACTCCCTTTACATTTTAATATGAGCTCCACGGTTCCTTTCATGTGATTAGCATCGGGAGTCTCTTTCTTAGCATTGATTTTGAGGACATCATATTCCACTTTGGCATTCCAGAGCTTTCAGGGCACATTTTCGAACACAACGTACAGCCAAAACTCCCGACCTGAGAATGCGTCATGCAGGTGCTATCGTTATGATTATTTCTAGCTTAAGCGGACAGCCACGTAATGTGAGCGATATATATCTCGAGTCCACAGAAAAACTCGATATGCGCTCTGTCCCTAACCATACAGCAATGACCTCGCACGGCTAAATGAAAACTTATTGACGAAAAATATGCTCTCTGACCTCATTACGAGACAACAGATTCGCAAACAACGACGGAAACGAAAAGAAAAAAAAAGTAGGCGAACGCTGGACATCGTTACGGGTTCTTTATTTACTTGCCCTCCGGTATATAAATAATACTTCGAAATACACTAGAGTTTGAGAACTGCCTAACCAGCTTATTTCTCCTCGTTGTTATCGATCAGCTTCTGTAATGCGACTTCGGCATACGCGGCTCGCTGTCGGCGTTGAGGTTCAGCCCCGCTGCTCGATGTAGACGCCTAACTGTAGCGACGGGAGCACGCTGTGGATGTCTGAAAGCCAGAGTCACTCGCTTTTGCGCAAGCATTCGTACTCACCACGACGGCTAGACCTCGACACCTATTGCAAATTCCAACCAAGCCTGAGGTAATGGCTTCTACCGATAAATTCGCTTTCATCTTTTGCCTGCATTCTTTTGCAGGCCATAGGAAGAACAGTGCGTTTGGGCGTGCCAATGGTCACACCAATGCTGCAGGCCTTTGTTATTGCGGCACAGATCAGTAGGTTTCAGCGAACAGTGTTGTGTTAGCCCTGTATTCTCAAACGTTCCTCGAATCGAAGGTTTTCATCCACTCCACTGAATTGGGTTCAGCGCCGTCCCTCGACTGAAGAAGAGGTTGCGCTTTTCCAGAATTGCCGTGAAATGTGAATGAAGCGCAGTGACCACTTTTATTGAGGAGCGACGCTGCCATCCACTTTCGTGCAGAGGTCTTCGAGGCGGTTCCCATCAGAAGAAAATGCTAGCCAAACGGTGCCGGGCAACGAGGAGACAAGGGGAATTTCCGCGACTGGTTGAGTGCTGTCTGTCGGCTGTTGAGGAACGGGGGATAAACTAAATTTTGTCACTTTTCTTTTCTTTCCTTTGATTTTAGGTTTTCATGGCAGGGCATTTATAAATGCCGGCCCACTGCAAAGGTCATAGCTATGCCTCATCATCATCATCATCATCATTGAATCTAAGTGGAACTTTGGGAATAGGAACATTGTGGAACACCGGGGCTATCCACCCCAAAAAATCAGGAACACAGCAGATAACCGAGACGTTCTCCTTTCTCGTTTTTTTTTTTTTTTTCCTTGGCTGCGATTCGGGGTCCAAGCAGCAGCCATTAAGGTTCCGTGGCTGGTGATGTGCCAGGTGCCGTGCGATCGAGAAGTCCGGGGTGACGTCCAAGAGATTAGAAAGAAATTTTATTTACAAATTTACATGATGGCGGTTTTCATGTGCGAGCACGTCCATACAACGCTCAAGATTCGCTTTTTAAGCACCTCTTTTCCCCCTATCTCTTGTCGGGGGAGAATGTCCATGTTTCCGGACAATCGGAACGCTCTCACAGTCGGCAAGGTCCGACCCAAGGTGACGCACCACACGGCCGCTCACCGCCGCTGGTGTCCAAACATCAACCCGCCCTCATGCAATGCAAATGCAATTTCGAGTGAAACTGGGGGTCGACGTCATCCCCGCGAGGTCTGTCAGCGTAGGCCCTTTGCAGCAATTAGCAGTTTACACAAGGCTGATGACCCCTTGGCAGTTTGGGGTCCCAGAACTCGTCGCATTGAACAGCTCCAGGTCATTGACCGGACGAAGACGCGATATATAGCTGGTTGTCGATGATCTTGACGTGATACTGAATTAGTCGCCAGCTCTTTGGTGTTGCAAGGACGAGGAAACGGGAATGGCATTCCGTAGCTGTAGGTTTGCCGGTGAAGCATCCTGTGTCAAGGATGGCCGCCGGGCACAACAGTGCTTAGCGCCAATCGTAAGACACCTTAGAGATCACGATGAAGCTATACCAGCTAACGTACCAGCTAATACCAGCTAACATGAATTGCAATTCAATACAAAGATTCAGTCGTTTACAGCTGAAACCGACAAAACAGCAAGGAGGAGTTCTAGAGCAAAGCTTCCTTTGGCTCTTTTTTTTTCCGCTGCTGCTGCCTCTGCTGTCTGGCACAGCCCGTCAGCGGAAGGGGGGGGGGGGGGGGGGGTTCAGAGCATGTATATGCATGGCACTGCGCGGCAGAGAGGAATGGTGGTGCGAGAAACTCGTTTCAGCATTTCCAAGGCGTCGCCACAAGGCTCACTAGACGGCTCCAATTCTCTGGAAGCCCTCCCGCGACAGTACTAACGCGCACTAGTCCAGAAAGCATATATATATGTATATATATATATATATATATATATATATATATAGTTAAAAAATAGATGCACGTAGGCAAAACATAACAGTAAAGCAAAGTCATGTTGTGTTTTTCCTACGTGCTTCTATTTTTTGAACTACTTCTTTGCCGGCTCCTGTTACTCTTTACTTCACTGATATATATATATATATATTTACATTATAGAGAGGAGGTAAGCATAGGAGGCAGATGATGGGTAGAACTGGCAGAACCGACGCAGTCATGCAACGAGTGAATAACAGCCTTGCAACTTTGCTCGTGGAAACCCGCATGCATGGGCAGAGCGCGGGAACGGAAAGGCGGCGTAAGCAAGCAAGGAAACGCTACACAATGGCACCATACTACTGCTAGAAACGGCAGCCAATTGCGGACAAACTGGATAAGTTTAAAATCAAGCTACGATACGATATATTTCTACTATTTCTGAAAAATTAGCACCGTGTAAATTTGTCAAGCGGACTACTCGCGCAGGGCGTGCAGACGCAAAGCCGCATTAAAGCACCGCAGCGTCTAGGCGACACTACGGCAGCGACCGTCCATCAAATCAACACTTCTGTACCCGCCTCAATAGCTTTGTGGCTACGGCGTTGCTAGAAGTCGGGGGTTCAATCCCGACCCCGGAAACCGCATTTCCACGGTGACGACACGCAAAAAATGCTAGTGGAATTAGATTTAGGTACACGTGAAAGAATCCCAGGTGGTCAAAGTTAATCCGGGGTTCTCCACTACCGCGTGCCTTAGATTGCCGTTTTCACCCTGTAAAGCCCCACAACCTAAATAAAGTTTAACACTTCTGCCACGATTCGATCCGTCGTTTGAGGCAATGACAGTGCTAATCTTCTCGCAGGCTATGAACGATGGCTCACAGCAGCGCCTAAACAAACACGCCTCGCTGTGTGCTCTGTGTACCACGTAGACGAACACAAGTGGTGCACGCAAGGTAGCGGTTAACATCAACTCACCACTGCGGCATTCAACTAAACGCTGAAGAACGTAAAGATTGGTTGTAAAAATCACCGCCAATTATCGTCCATTGACGCAAACAGCCCAAAAAGCTCCGCTTTCTACTGCTTCCCGCCGTGCGCGGGGCCCGCATAATTTTTTACACTATGAGTTCTCGAATTGCGACATGCATTATATTAGCATTACTTCTTGTGGGGCTTGTTGTTGATGCACAGCTCATTGCTGTGCTCATTGGCACATACACAGAGCACGGAGATAGGACGGACACAGTGTCTCCTTCCTCTGTCTATGCGTCAATTTGCGCTCCTCTTCTTATTACATCATGTTGACCACATTAGCTGTGACCGCTGCGCTTGCGCTTCACTACTACGCTCATTTCTAGCCGGCGCCATCACATTCCTCGCACTGCTGAGGTGCTAGATGACCGCACTTATATGCGAGTACCAGACAAACACTAAACAATGAGCGTCAACGTGATTTCACACCGCAGAATGACATAATTATAAATGACGCAACCTTCTGGAAAGATTTCTGAAGCAGTGGAAAGCTGATAGAATAGTCCCGTGGCTGGCGCCCAGAATAAATGCACTGAACGACAAGAAACTTGAGGTTAGAAAAGTAAACTTATATACTTGTCTTCACCGAAATTCAAGGAACGTTCTGTGGAAAGAGCACAAGCTGTAGCAAGAAAGCAGAAATTAACCAATTTTTAAGTATATCGTCACGATGCCCACAACCTCAAATTCATCCGCCACAGTATTGTCTATAAGAGCTCCGAAATGTCGGCGCAAACGTCACCACAGTCAGAGCCTGCATGACATACAAAACCTCGCTAAAACTGCCAAGCGCCCACTCTGCCCCACAGCTCACTTTTAGGCATATTCGACTCGCCACTGAACATGGCCGCTCGGGCATGTGTTTAACACGCTCCGTTGGTGCGCGAAGCTTTGTTGTTTCTTTCGTTAAATGGCGAGGGTGAGGAGGTGGCCTGGCGATGACGACACGATGACGATGGCGGTGGCGTACGTAACGGACGGACAGACAGACACGGGCAACTCAGTTTCTAACCGTTTAACTTCTGTCGAAGTAAAACAAATCTTCAAATCAGTTGCTCTTGACCGCCTGTGCCTCCAGTTCCGATGGAATTTGCCATTAGCGTAAAGAAGTAAAAATTCGTTATCTAGAAATAAGATGAAAAAGGCAGGGAGAACGTGTCATAATACCAACGAGAACGAGAACGTTTCATACAGAACGTTTCACCTCGAGAACGTTTCATAGTGCATGCCAGCGGCAAAACAGCATCGGAAACAACACGTATCGGTGAAACCCCAGCAACGGCCACCCTGCGCATTCCTGCTTCACAACGAAGAACAGAAACACAATGGAATATATAAAACGAGACCTGTTACGTGATACTGCTTTGCTTGAGGTCCAAAGGGGTATGTCATGACTTTTAAGCTTGTAGCGCAGCTCAGAACGAGCGAAAAGGAAGGTAGAGCTCCGAAATCTGAGGCTTCAGATCGGAGCCGATCTGACGCTTCTTCTCTCCGGTCACTAATTCATCAAGGCTCCAGCTTGAGTGATCCGTTTGTCAGGTTTTTGTTTACTTTTGCGGTATGCCGGAGACATTTCCGCATCTCAGTGTGAACACTCGATTTCACGTTGTATTTGCATTTACCGTGTGCCCTCTGGCACACTCTCCTCCGCTTTGGGGCACTTTAACTAGCCATGTAATCTTAATCAGAATGTTTATTGCAGACGTTTCGCGTTGAGCGTGAATTGGGAGAGACCGAGATGGCTTTCTCCATTGCGTATGAGATGGTTTAACTGAATAATTTGTGGGGCTTGATGTCCCAGAGTTGCACGGGGCAATGACTGACAGACGCCGTTGTGTAGGGCTACAAATTAAGCTTCGCCACCTGAGGTTGTGTAACAGTCACCCAAATCTAATTACACGAGCAGTTGTGCTCTTCGGCTCCATCATTTTTTGACCACCGCGGCAGAGAATCGAACTCGCGATCTTGTGTTTCGTAGCAGAACGCCAGAGGCGCTGAGCTACTGCGGCGTGTTTAAGGGAATGGTGCTGAATTGCAGTGAAGCCATCGACAGCTGTTTTCACCGGGAGCGGTTATGTGAAAACATCCGCACAGCGTCTCTACTTTAGGTCTTGGCGTTTAGGTCATGGCTGGACGTGGATGTGAAACTTCGAGTATTAGGGCGCGTTTTGTCAGAGTCCAGTTATGTTCACAAGTAGTGACCAGCTATGTCTATGGCTATCGAAATAAATAGGTTGCACATACTAAGGATATGTACTGCTGAGCTCTACAGAAGGTAAGAAGACGTTTATGTGACCGCCTTCTGCAGTCTCGCTCAAATCTGCGGAGTGTCACGCCGGACGCCAAGATGCAGATATCTTCTACATAGATAGTTATCTGGACTGTCCTTGGCAATGATCCACATGGCTGTAGTAAAAAGCTAGTTTGGCAACTTGAAAAAAGCCAACGTAAGCCACGATAAAGTGAATGCGCAGGCTGGAGACGAACGTGCATGGAAGCTCGGGGTCTTCGGAACGCAAACGGCTCAGCTAACGCTGCCAGGCTAGCCAGGGCGTGTACGGGTTCAACCTGAGGCACAACATAGGCCGAGACGGTGCTACCAGACCATCCGGGACGAGACTGGCGTGCCCTGTGGTGCACCAGTGTTTCAGGCCAGAGCTGAGATACCGACGATAAAGTGAATGCGCAGGCTGGAGACGAACGTGCATGGAAGCTCGGGGTCTTCGGAACGCAAACGGCTCAGCTAACGCTGCCAGGCTAGCCAGGGCGTGTACGGGTTCAACCTGAGGCACAACATAGACCGAGACGGTGCTACCAGACCATCCGGGACGAGACTGGCGTGCCCTGTGGTGCACCAGTGTTTCAGGCCAGAGCTGAGATACCGACTAGAAAGAACGGGTCGGTGCTGTTCCTGCGGTGAACGAGTGTTCGAGCCGAGCGGTACCAGATGACCCTGGCCGAGAGCACGATGTTCAGGCGAACCACGTGAAAGCGTCCGGCACCACCGCCTGCTGGGATCGTGGCTACGGTGCCGCGTTGCTGACCACCGTTACTAGATTACTTTAATCTAGTAACGTTGTTGCTGACCGCATGGAGCCTGCCATGACGTCGCGCGAACAGTTCATCGTCTTCTTGTGCGCTGGCCGCGTGTACCATTTTGTCGTACAAAATGGTACACGCGGCATTTTGTCGTACATTTTGTCGTCTGCAAGCGCCGAAATCGTCATCAGGCACTGTGAGTAACCATCTTATGAAGATACTCACTTTAGGAACTGGACGCTGCTCTGACAACATGCAGCAGCTGATCGTCGCCAGGGCCGGACGGCATCATCTACGCTGCTTTATGCCACCTAGGTGCAGATGTGGGAGGACGACTTCTAGAATGTTACAACCAGTCGTGAAATGATGGCGTCGTTCCTGATCGGTGGAAGTTAAGCCGCTTGATACCTGTCCTGAAGCCCGGAAAGTCTCCACTTGACCTAGCATCCTACTGACCCATTGCGCTGCCCAGCTGCGTTGGGAAGGTCATGAAAAGAAATCTTCTCACACGCCTTGAGTGGTATCTTGAGCGCCACAACATATACCCCGAGACCATGGCTGGATTTAGAAGAGGCCGCTCCTCTGTTGACAACGTCATCAACCTCGTGACATCTGTGCACCAAGAAAAACTCCTCAAACGTACATTGGTTGCGCTTTCCCTCGATGTGAAAGGCGCCCATGATAATGTAACGCATGAAGCCATCCTTAATGCCCTAGAAAGTAATGGAATTGGTGGATGAATGTTTGGCAGGATTCGCAGCTAGCTATTCAAAAGATCCTTATTTGTGCAAAGTGCGAATGGCCGAGCCGCTGACAATTACACTTGCCTTGGCGTCCCGCAGGGCGGGGTTCTCAGGCCAACATTGTTCAACCTTGCAATCATTGGACTTGCCGAGGCTCTATCACATACAGTCAACCTTTCCATATATCCTGACGACATTTGCATCTGGGCCTCGGCAGTTACACGTTCGCAGGTGCGTGCACGGCTCCAAAAAGCAGTGACCTTGACTTCGTTGTACCTGAGTGCTCAAGGCTTTTCGGCCGAGAAGTGCGCTTTAGTTGCTTTTACCCACACGCCCATGCTCTGGTACCCCGTTTTTATTGACCACCAAGCAATTTAATACGAAATATGACCGATCCTTAGGCGTTATTATCGACAGAGACCTTTCATGGAGCCCCCAGATCTCATACTTGAAGAAGAGGCTTACGTCTATCGCCCATATACTAATGTTCCTTGCCAGTAAAACGTGGGACACGTGCGTGGCATCTATGCTTCAACTATACAGGACGCGCTTCCTTGGATACTTGCCATATAGAACACCAGTGCTGTCCAATGCTAACAAAACTGACATCCGTGTCCTACAGAGCATTCAAGGCCAAGCCCTTCGAACATGTCTCGGGCTATCTCGGTGTGCTTCAACTGTAGTAACAATTGCCACCGCGAGAGACCACCCAAAAACGACTAACATAGCTATCGACCCGCTCCGGGTGCATATTCGCAATATATCGAGAGTTCCTGACCACCATGTAGCTCGCTTGCCTGAGAGAAAACCCAAGGCCGCGTATTGCAGATCAATTGCGGTTAACCAACACTGCTCGTTATTGAGGTACTCGCCTGCAACAAGAACGCCATCCCCTTTGTGGTGCTTGAAAAACGCTCCTGTGTACATTGCTGTTACGAGAATTGCGAAGAAAGATAGCCTGACCACCGCGGCTCTCAAGCAGATCACATTGGATCTTTGCATTATTCGTACGCTAGCCGAAACCATGTTTACACGGACGGTTGGGTGTCGAAAAGATGGACGGGCGCCGTTGTAATACCATCTCCGATCGGTCGTCATCAAGTTCAAGACATCCTACTTCACGACATCTACAGGTGCCGAACTGGCCGTTCTTCGCGCTGTTGTGGACTACATTAAATAAGAACCATCTAGCAAATGGGCAACACTTTGTGATTCAAAAGCAGCGCTCCAAAACTTGCGAAGTTTACGACGTGGAAATTACGACCAGCTGGTGTCCGAAATTACCGAAATGTGTTATTTCGTTTCTGAACGAGGACATGATATAATCTTTCAGTGGCTGCCGGGACACTGTGACATCGTTGGTCATCACCTCGCCGATGATGCTGCCCGACGTGCCCAGGATGGAGCACTGACACTCCTCATATCTTTTTCGAGAGTTGACGCTGCCAGAGAGCTTCGCAATCTCGCGCACACCATCAAGTTGAGTTACTGGCATACTCCGCAGAACTCTAACCGTCGATTATACAGCCTCGACCCATCACTGAAACTTAAGTTACTAAAATACATTTCACGACGTGACACAACACTGCTGTGCTGGTTGTGAGTAGGAGTAGCCTTCACTAATTCCTACAACCATCGTACTGCAATGGCGATGTGCGCCAAAGTGCAAGTGTGAAGAGACCATCGAGCACCTTCCGTGCCACTGCTCTCGCTTTGAGAAACAACGCCACACTCTCCAGTGTGCCTTGAACAGACAGGACGATGGGCCATTTACAGAAACAAAGGCCTTGGGAGCCTGGCCTCAAAGCTCACCAGCCCCGAAAGCCATTCGAGCTCTTCTTCAGTACCTGAAGGCGACAGACTTGTGTGCCAGACTGTAGACATGGTGCACCTAGCTTAGTGCATGTGAAAGTTCCATCAAGACCCGTGTGCTTTCTCTCTCTTTCTTTTTCTCCCCCATCCCCCTTCCCGCGTGTAGGGTAGCAAACTGGACAAAGTCTTGTTAACCTTCCTACCTTTCCTTTCTCGCTTCTCTCTCTTTCTCTCTTAGGACGATACTCATAGACTCATCGTATCGTCTGTGAGGACGCGCGCTGTGAGGACTCGCGTGAGTCGTGGACTGCGTGGAGCGTATAGAAATACTTCAGTGTATTGTAGCTCATCGTAAGTGTAACTGTTGCCGTCTGTCGTTGATAAATGTTATCTTGCCTATGACTTTGCTACCTGCTTCTGAGTTCCTGGGCCCACGAACCACCACAAAGGCCTAGCAGTGCTACGTTGAAGAGCATGGAGTTTAACACTCCGCCTTTCGGCACACCTTTGTTGGTTAGATGGTAGAATGCCATTCCATCCTCGGTAAGAGCGAAGGATCCTCCAAATAGCTATGAATCAAGACGCCCACATCAGTCAAAGCATCGAGGATTGCTTGTGTGCTACATTATCATATGCGTCTTTGACATCAATAAATATCGCCACCGTTAATCGTCACATATTGTTTCATGTTGAATAGATGTTACTAAACCAAGCACGTTATCCATGTATCACCAACCGCGCCGGAAACCCCTCATTGCAACCGGATATACCTAATTATATTCTAAGTATCACTCAAGGCGTATCTGGACATCAAAGGCGTACAACTATATCCTCAGAAAAGTGCCGATTTGTCTCATTTACACGCAAAACAATGACTCCATATATGGGAAGTCTTGGGACGCATCTGTGCAAATATGCACAGATGCGATGTTGTGATGTTTACAGAAACGTGGTATACTTGCAAAAAGGATGTGTTTGAAATGCCAGGATATAAGTCTTACTTTGCAAACCACTATGAGAAGCGTGGTGGAGGCGTGTCTATTTTAGTCTCAAAGGAAGTGCAGTGCGAATAACTTTCTAAATTTTGTTGTTCTACTCCTCACTATGAAACACTTGTTCCGAAATCACGGAAATCTTTATTCTATGTCTGCTATCGCCCACCTCGCGGAGACGTTTCCTGTTTTTATAGCTTTTTAGATTCACTCCTGGAATTTGTACATTATCACACAGACCATTAATTTTAGGCAGCGATTTCAGTATTAATGTACTTGCAGATAATCCTAATAAAGCTGTCCTTGAGTCTCTCTTGGATATACACAATTGCCAAAATGTATTAACTTCCCCAACGAGGCTGACAACAACCACAGAAAGGCTGCTTGATCTCTTCATTACAAATGTTGATTTGCACCGCGTGCACTCTGGTGTCATTAACTACTGCCTCAGCGACCATGTTCCATTATTTATTTCTGTAAATGAGTCTTCTAAAATTATTGATCATTCTACACCAGTAGGACACGTTTCTTACAGATTAATTAACCCTTCAACATTAAGCACTTTTTGTGAGTCTATCTCACGTGTAAGCTGGGATGATGTATTGAGTGAACTTGATCCGGAAATCGCATACGACAGATTCTTAGAAAAGTTTAGAGCCATATACAATCCATGCTTTCCACAAAAACATTTAACCGACCGAAGAAAGATCGTAAGCCACGGATAACGACTGACCTTTTGCATCAAATAAGAAAACGAGAACAGGTGTACAAAACATTCATTCAAACTAGATGTCCTGGTGCGCTTTGTGCTTTCAAAAAACATAGAAATCACGTCAGTAAAAAAACTTCGTGCTGCTAAAAAGACATAGAATTATAACCACTTGATTTTATTGAGTCAACGTTCTGGGAACATCTAGCGCAAATTAAATATTATATTTGGCCGAGGTACTGAGCCTATCACAGGGATATCGAAAGACAACGTGGACATTGCTGGAGTAGAACTAGCAAATGCATTACATGATTCGTTTCTTTCTAATCTCCCATTATCGTCTGGAGGCGATAGCCTGTCTTACATTCAAACGTGCTGCGGGTGTACAGTGTTTCTGCGGCCAGTGTCTGACTCGGAAGTTATGAGAACCTACACTAGTATAAAAACAGCACGGTCACCGATATGATGGATCTGCAGATGAAACCGGTAAAATTTGTTATTGACTTGATCGTGCATTGCTCAACGCATATAATTAACAATTGTCTTTTATGTGCAGTCTTTCCTCGTAAAATGCAATGCGAAAAAATTACAGCAATTTACAAGAAAGGGTGAGAAGAACGACCTTATTAATTATCGTCCAATCTCAATTCTACCATTCTTTTCAAAAGGTTTCGAAAAAATAATTTTACCGCGCTTAATTTCATTTACTGAACGCTACAACATGCTAACTGACTCGCAGTACGGCTTCAGAAAAGATAAATCGACCGAACTGGCACTACTCACGAATAATGAAATAATACTTGAAATGTTTGAGAGTCAGAGCTTGTTACTTGGCGTTTTTCTAGATTAAACAAAAGCATTCGATCATATTAATCACAACATAATCACAATAAAAAATTGTAGCACTATGGCATTTGAGGGAAAGCTCTGTCACTTATTTTTACATACCTACAGCATCGGTCGCAGTTGTCATGATTAATGGTCACTCTTCTTCAGTCAAGCCAGTTAATTTAGGTGTTCCACAGGGAAGCATTTTGGGTGCTTTTCTTTTTGTTTTTTTAGATTAACGTTATTTTTAACATTGATCATACGGCCATGCAGATATTATATGCTGATGATACTAGCCTATTTTTCGCCAGCTTGGATGTCGCGTGCCTGTCTTTTTGGGCAGATGAAACCCTTCATCGCATTCACTCGTGGGCTACAATTAATGAATTAAAGCTAAACATTAGCAAAACTAAGGCTGTTTTGTTTCACCCACGAAACAAGTTCAGCGAACTCCCCCGACTATTGGTAAACGATTTCGAAATAGAAGTTGTAGAAACTTTTAAAATGCTTGGCGTAATTTTCTCAAATAATTTGTCCTGGGATGCTCAAATTAAGTACCTGTCGAAAAAGCTGTCAAAAGTAATTGGTCTCATGCGTCGACATTGGTCTACGTACCCTCTTTCGGTCAATACTATTCTGTACAATGCTCTATTTTCTTCCACGCGAAACTACGGTGCACTAGTTTGGGGAACAACAACAAAAGAAAATATAAAGAAACTTCTTTCACTTCAGCAGCGTGCAATACCCGCCTAGTTTTTAAAGCTCCTTACCTAAGTCACACTGAGCACATAATCAAAAAGTTTAAGATTGTTAATGTACAATGTATGTACAATTTCAGAGTGCTGCGACAACATAAGCTGGAAACAAATAAGCAAAATTACCTTCTGAAATCACGGGTGAGGTTCACAAAAATTCCCCTACATACCACCAAGGAGGTTCAAAAAATACAACCTCCTTGCATACCA
This sequence comes from Dermacentor silvarum, assembly GCF_013339745.2. Taxonomy (NCBI): domain Eukaryota; kingdom Metazoa; phylum Arthropoda; class Arachnida; order Ixodida; family Ixodidae; genus Dermacentor; species Dermacentor silvarum. The sequence continues at coordinate 45,775,080 of NC_051155.1, forward strand.
CACACGCTATCCCGAAACATGGAAAGTTGAGAAACGCCGCACGACCTATGGGAAGCAAATGCTAAGGCACACTTTACCTAACTTGTTAAATGAGTTGGCCGAAAATGGCACAGATGTAGAAATGATCTCTTTTATTGAGTGAATTTTTCGCAATAGTTTTGTATAGTATATGGAATTTCTGTATGCACATATTTGCCCATTGTTTGCATTCTTGTATAGTTTTCTGAAGTTTTTTGGGGTTTCTTGCGTATCGATTTTCTTCTGTACATGTATGGAACCAACACCAGTGTATGCCATGCCCTGGTGCATGGACCCAAGTCAAGCCTTCTCAGGATTTTTGTCCGTGCTCCAAACATCTCAGAGATGTTGAATGAAGCTGAATTAAATTCAATCGATGTCACAGCTATACCATGTATTATTAACGCAAGAGCGTTAAGGTTCCGGCCCCGTGTGTCGACTTCGGCGTCGGCGTTAAGCATCGGCGTCTGGCGGAAATAATCATGCCGAACCACATCAACCCGAACCACCACGACCGGGCGGGCCCTTCGCGTGGCGCAAGACGTTAGTAAAAAAATTGAGTTTCTCATAGTAAAATCCGTCAGAAAAATCGTATACTACCACTTAGCCACAACCTACACACGTGGTATCATCGGATTGTATTTTGAATATACGAGAAAAACGCCTGATAAGCAGCCGGGGATCCTTGAATGCTGCCGCGTTCGACTCTTAAAGACGAAGCTTAAGCATCCTCCAATTCTCATGGTGTTTCGCTGTAATTTGGTTATGCCAGCACTTGCCTTGGCAAAGACTAGCGCACGTGCGAAAAAAAAAGATATTGCTTTTATCATGCTTTCCGCTTTATAGCATGTATTTCAACAATCTCGTTGCGATAGTGTGTAGTATACGAAAGGGAACAGGACGACTAAACTGCAAGAGACGAACACGTTCCAAAGCACGAAAACCTTTTCCTGATTTGCACTCTAATATCCCATTGCCACCAGAATAAAACCCCAACTATCACAATCTGCCTCGGTCAGGCCCCAGGTCTCTTCTTCATTTCAGCGAGCGAGGCACCCCCTATGACAGCCCCAAGTGGTGACGGCCCCAAGCGGTGATGAGTATGCACATATGAGAACATCGACGTGCACACGCAGCACTCATAATACGATCTCCTTCGCCTAGTCCCTTTGATCACGGATCATGGCAACTTGCCATCTGGAGTGAATGTTTTCACGGACGTTACGCAGCAACAGCAGAAAGGCTTGAGCGCACATGGTTATAATGGCAGGTTATTGTAGAGTAGGATTGATATGCATCCCTCCCGCAAAGTATGCAATGCACACGCTATGAATAATGTAATTGGACAGGTGATATAGATAGCTTTTCAGATAATTATCACTGATTTATGAGACCATCAGTAAGCATTTCTTGTATCAATTTAGAAACAACAGTTCTTTACTGCGGTCTAAAATGCACAATAACTTACACTCACCTGAGAGAATAATACTTGATGTTCCAGAAACGAATGACAATTTCGCGAAATAAGATGGAAAATATCAGGAACAAAAATAGGTTACTTGGCTCAATTTGGTAAATTGTTTGTTTTTCTGATATTTTAGAAACTGTTCAGCAAAACCACCTTCAGCCTCAACAAGCTAACGAATGCAGTACCTAAAATTGACGCGCAATTCGAAACTCTGCGATTTTGAGTCGCGTAGACCTCGTAGGATCATGCGAAGATAGTGTGCAGGACAGGCGTAGTGTCTTCGCACACAAAAAAGCTTACTGCTGACTATGCCACCTGGAGCTGGTGGTCACTGGCCACCGTTCTATTTTTCGGGGATTCTAATTCAAGATAGTCTGCCGCTACTGGAGAAACAAAATGCAACTCAACCTAAAGACGATGCCTTGGCATTGGCGCCGCTCTTTTTTGCGCCGTTAGAAGCCATGTTTTGTTTTCAGGCGTTAAAAATAATGAACCATTCGAACTTGGCTATCTCCAGCACGCACGCATACACAGAAACAGGCACACACGCACACACAAACACGCCAAAAAACAACTCTTACAATGTGGCTGAATGTAAGCTGCCAGCGCTGAAATGTGCTCGAAAGATAGGTGACAGGGAGACTGGTGAAATGATTGACCACCTGGACATAAAAAGTCTGCGTATTTTCATGGCGAACTGGAACTCCTAAAAATATTTTAGGTAGTTGAATGCTCATCAAGGACACCGGTCGCCACTCCGACATTTTTTTGATCAGGTGCCGTCGTAAAGACCCGTCCGCGCTGTTAGTACTTGCCGGCGAGAGCCAGGCAGTTCCCTTATCGTCAGCATGATTTGCGGCGAATCTCGTTACTAGACTGCCCGAAGAAACAGCAGACACGGTTACCGCTCTCTCGCCTCATACCTGTAGGCAAAAGCGCTGTATATTAATAGGCAGCCAGGTCCTTTCGATCAGCGCTTTAGCATCAGTACACACCGAAGCGAAGTGCACTGTGCATTAGCCTGTGTCAGCAACATCATATGGGCACATAAGACAAAGTGAAGCAAAGGAAAGAAAGCATGTGGGACTCTCAGATGGGGCAAAAGTGCAAAATGCACGAAGAGTCGCGCTGCAGCGACCATGCGGGTGGGTGCTTACATAATGCATAAGTCTATATGTTAGGCCATACTATATATCTATATGAAGCAAATGTTTTTTACCTACTTTCTTGCCTTTGTTCACTTGTCGCGTGTATTGCTTGAAATGTATTATATTGAGTGGGGTATGTATTATATTTTACTAAACCCTGGCCCTCATAAAACGATTAAGGCAGTTGAGTCTGGCTCCGGTCCTTTAACCCGCTCAAACAATCCTACCGCTCTTAGCCAGTTGTGTGACAGCCGCCGAAATGTCAACTGATGATGAATATTTCCGCACAAGTTAGCCACAGAACGTTTCTAGAATGCTAGCTGGAATTCTTGCTGGTCCAAACAAAATGGCGCAAGACTGAACTGAAATAAACGTCTTCCACCTAGCAATTGACACGAGGCTAGGGACACTTGAGGCAAGAGTGGCCAATCTTGAGTCATCTCCCCCTGAACCTGACAAAAGTGATGATCGTCAAGACAACATTGCTTCGGAAATCAGCTCACTCACTCCAGAGAATAATCAGCTTATTTCTTAAAATTAAGATTTTCAAAATCGTTTACGCCGAAACAATCTCATCCTGCATGGCGTCCCTGAAACTGCTGATGAAAACAACGAAGCATTGCTATACATTGTTTCAGAGTTTTTTTTTTTTCTAAAAAATTGCAACTTGACTGCCGAAAAATAGAAAGATGCCACAGGCTTTGAAGGGTTCGTGAAGGCCGAGTCCGTCCTGTCATGATGAAATTTCTAGATTTCCGTGGAAAAGTTCAGATCTTACAAAATAAACATAAATTGACAGAGCCTGATAACATTATCAGTTAAGAGTATTCCGTTCACGTGCCTTCTGTTCGGAAAAAAGATATGGGACAAGGTAAATATACCTGCTGGCGAAGCTTCCATAGGAGCCCATACATTCAAAACATGGCGGTTCATCGGCAGTCCACGGGGCTTAGCGCCATCTGTGTGAGGAGGGAGCACTTCCGGTGGAAGAAAAAAATAATGTTACGCCATATCCGTTAAAAAAACAGAAGTGACGTCATTTTGTTCTCAAAGGCGCGAAACTTGTTTTCGGAGGCCTGCGATTTGAGCTCTATATTCAAATGCCCCGCCATTCGATTTGATGGGCGTTCCGACCTTTCAGCGCGGAAAGCGACGCAGGAAAAGGTCAGCCGTACGAGTGTCGAAATTGTATGGCTACACAGAACATGGTTTAATTGGAGGCCGACAATCGCTTTTGAAGTACAGTGCTCGTCCTTTCGTCGGACGCCAAGCCCATCGGCCAGCGCCGTCGCACGAAAACAACAAAATTAAACAATTATCTGGCGGTCGCAACTCACTACTTTTGACTGAACAGGTTAAGAAACAATAAAATTACCTGGGTCACCAAATTCAGATGAACGTCGACAAGCAAAACAACACAACATTGTGAGGGAGGCGCATTTAACAGGTTAACTTTACGAGCGCGCCTTTCTGCACACTTCAAGAGCTGCATTGCATTGCAAGCGATAGCGGCGTGAACGCTCGCCGCTATCGATGGGCGCTCTTACAGAAGGCGCTGAAAAAATGTCACAGTTTCGCCGTAAGGGCGAAGCAATGAATGCGATAGCAACACAGCGATGTCATAGGAAGTAAGGCGAGCGGCTTTGGTAGCAATATGAATTGTAGTAAACATGAGCTGATTAAGTGGGCAGGTGTGCTGCGGCGTAAGTAGACCGACATGAAAAGAGACTCGATGACCACGAGAAGGCGCGTGTGAAACGGTCTTGTTGATGAGAAGCGCTTCCCGTGGGCAGCGCGTGCGAAGGGACACACCTGTAGCGCTGCACTGCCGATCCGGGAAGAATTGCTTGTGTAGCGTGCGTTGGAAAATGTGGCCCGACTATTACTAACTAAATGAACAAGCGTTGTGTGAGCGCGCACGAACAAACATGAATAGATCACACTGAATGACTGCAGACAACGACTGTCAAAACGCTGGCAGCAAGCGCATACGCCGCAGCGGCGAAGGTACGTGTGGTCTATCGCCTCAACGGAAACTGAGCGGCGAATGCACGGCGCATAAAGGTCAGAGCCGTGTGGAGATAAGAGACGGTACGGGCGAGCGACGAGCGCGGTTGTTGGCACAGTAAAAGTGCGCCCCCCCCCCCCCCCCCGCGCTCTCTCCGGCGCTGGCTTCCCGCTTCCTTGCTTGTGCGTGGGAGATTGAGTGCGTTCGCTCTCCGTGATAGCGCGCGTCCCCGCACGCTTCCGCTCGGGCATACGGCGCGCGGCGAAGATTTTATCTATAGGGAACCTCACGGCGACGGCGACGGCAGAAATCCGGTTGAAGTGTCCATATAATTGCTATCGTAATAAAAGGTACTTATTGATAATGGCCAAGTAAAATAGAGTTGTGTCTTCTTTTCTCACCATGCGTATATAAAATTGACCAGGAATTTTATTTTCGTTGAATGAATCCAACTGTGTCTCGCTTTGGTTAAAAAAACAATTTTTTCTTTCCCAATGTTTGTTCCCTCCAAACATAGTCGCGCTTCAATCGCTGCTCCCATAACCACCCTTGCTGATGTCGGTGACAATTAGTTCTGAACCGCCTTTCGCCCGAAGCTTCGCGACCTATTTGGATCGACCTTGTATGGGATGCTACGGCCTCCCTTCGTTCTGATGGTCATGCTGTACGCTTTTGGTTTGACCATGCATTTATTAATAATGTTCGGTACGACTGGGATCGCGAAACAAACGCGCTAGTTGAAGTACCAGGCCGATCCAGTAGTTGTGCGCGCATCCTACTGCCAGTGCTCACTGACGGCCATACCCCTTCCACAAAAATATAAAAATTTTATTTGTTAATGCCAGAAGCCTCTTTCACAAATACGCAGACTTCGTTTTCTTGATTTCGTCATACTCTCCCCAAATTATTGGCGCGACAGAAACTTGGTTACATAGCGATATAATAGACGACAAAATAACTCCGCAAGGTTTACTGTCCTTAGATCTCACCGTAATAATGGTAGATGAGGTGATGTGGCTATTTTCATTCGTTCTGACCTCCAATTTTCCACTATTCAAGGCCCAGGAAATAATAAATCAATATGGTGTAAAGTGTACCTAGATAACGATTCTGTGTATACGGGTACTGTTTACCGTCCTGCAGGTTCTTCACCCTGTTGCATAGCTTAAGTACATTTCTTCTTGCACATAACCTGCATTCCTGTAATTTAGTTATTTTAGGAGTTTTCAACATACCGGATATTGCGTGGTTATCTCTTTCAGGTTCTGGTTATGAACACTCTACTTGCACGGCACTCATAAGCTTGTCCTAACAGTAACACCAGAGGTGCGTCGGTGTTGGATTTTAGTTTTCTTAGCGAAAATTTGGGTCAAATTTGCTATACGTGGGAAATTATTGATGGTTTATCTGATCACAAAGTTGTTCATGTTTTTGTTCGGATGAACGTTCAAAAAATGCATTTCCATTTATTTGACGTTTCGTGATTTTGCACGCGCTGATGATGTGTCCATCATTGATCATTTAGCTGATTCCTTTTCCATAATTGAAGAACTTAGCGTCCTATCTGATTTTAATGACACAGTTACTTTCGTCGCGAATACTGTAAAAACATGCACTGATTGCTTTGTAGCACTGAAAACAAAAGAAAAAAAGAAACCCTCGGCTATCCTGAGTAACCCATGACCTTCTGCACCTCTGTCGTCGTGTTGCCAGATTACGCCGTGCAAAGCCAAACAAAACCCACAATTTCAATCTCTCAACGAGGAACTACGAGTTAAAAGAAATGCAGCTCGATTACTGCTGCAGATGTAGTTTGCCAAATTTACTTAAAACTAATCCTAGAAAGTATTGATCCTCAGTTTTGGCCCCATTTGCTATTTGCAAATCAATTAACTTTCTTGGTTCAAATGTTAATAATTCTTTAGGAATTTAAAAAGCATTTAATGGGCACTTTGAATCGGCTTTCACTACAAAAAAACCTCGAGATGCTGCTCCTGTTAATAAATCGAACTTTTCAATAAATGACGGCGTAGTAAACGAGGAACGTGTCCTAAACTTAATTCTAAACCTGGGCCTAACAAAGAACCCAGGTCAAGATCACATTCTAAACTATTTTCTTTTATATTATTCATTGTGGACTTGCAGATACCTTACGACAATCTTTAAAAAATCCTTGTGCACATGTGTAGTCCCAAATATATGGACGGTTGCTAAAGTTCTCCCGTTATACAAATCCGGAGAAAAGCTTATTTTAACAAATTACAGACCAATTTCATTAACTTCTCAGAGCGGCATCTAGTAAGAGCATATTGTCGTAAGCACATAAAAGAGTTTCTTGAATCTATCATAACTCTATCTATGTCCCAACATGGTTTTAGGAAAGGCCGAAGCGCGGTTTTCCAACTCGTTGAGTTTGCCCACGATATAACTCAATCCCTCGATATTGGTGTCCAAATTCAGGCGTTGTTTAGAGATTTTTTAAAAGCTTTCGAGACATTCATCATAATCATCATTATAAGCCTATATTTATGTCCACTGTAAGGCGAAGACCTCTCCCTGCGATCTCCAATTAGCCCTGTCTTGCGCTAGCTGATTGCAACTTGCGCCTGCAAATTTCCTAATTTCATTACCCCACCTAGTTTTCTGCCGTCCTCGACTGCAATTTCCTTCTTTGGTATCCATTCTGTAACTCTAATGGTCCACCGGGTATCCCTCCTACGTATTACATGGCCTGCCCAGCTCCATTTTTTCCTCTTAATGTCCACTAGAATATCGGCTATCCCCGTTTGCTCTCTGATCCACACCGCTCTCTTCCTGTCTTTAACGTTAGGCCTAGCATTTTTCGGTCCATCGCTCTTTGTGCGGTCCTTAACTTGTTTCTCGAGCATCTTTGTTGACCTCCAAATTTCTGCACCATATGTTAGCACCGGTAGAACGCAATGATTGCACACTTTTCTTATCAACGACAGTGGTAAGCTCCCAGTCAGGATTTGTAATAGCTGCCGTATGCACTCCAACCTAATTTTATTCTTCTGTAAATTTTCTTCTCGTGATCAGGGTTCCCTGTGAGTAATTGACCTAGATAAGCGTACTCATTTACAGACTCTACAAGCTGACTGGTGATCCTGAATTCTTATTCCCTTGCTAGGCTATTGAACATTATCTGTCTGTTTTGCATAATAATCTTCAACCCCGCTCTTGCACTTTCTCGGTTAAGGTACCAGTAATTTCATTTGTTGGACAATGTCATCTGCAAACTGAAGGTTGCTGAGATATTCGCTGTTGAGCCTAACTCAACGAAAGCCTTCCCAGTCTACGTGCCAGTCCCACATTAGTTAAGAATAAACTCTTGCATAAACTTAACGGCATCTTTTAAAAAAAATGTCACAGTTTCGCCCTAAGGGCGAAGCAATGAATGCGATAGCAACACAGCAATGTCATACGAAGTAAGGTCAGCGGCTTTGGTAGCAATATGAATTGTAGTAAACATGAGCTGATTAAGTAAGCAGGTGTGCTGCGGCGTAAGTAGACCGACATGAAGAGAGACTCGATGACCACGAGAAGGCGCGTGTGAAACGGTGGTGTTGATGAGAAGCGCTTCCCGTGGGCAGCGCGCGTGCGAAGGGACACACCTGTAGCGCTGCACTGCCGATCCGGGCACCATTACATGTGTAGCGTGCGTTGGAAAATGTGACCCGACTATTACTAACTGAATGAACAAGCGTGGTGTGAGCGCGCACAAACAAACATGAAGAGATCACACTGAATGACTGCAGACAACGACTGTCAAAACGCCGGCAGCAAGCATACGCCGCTGCGGGCGAAGGTACGTGCGGTCTATCGCTTCAACAGAAACGGAGCCGCGAATGCACGGCGCTTAAAGGTCAGAGCCGTGTGGAGATAAGAGACGGTGCGGCGAGCGACGAGCGCGGTTGTTGGCAGAAGTGCGCCCCCCCCCCCCCGCTTCCTCCGGCGCTGGCTTCCCGCTTCCTTGCTTGCGCGTGGGAGAGATAAGAGACCGTGCGGTCGAGCGACGAGCGCGGTTGTTGGCACAGTAGAAGCGCCCCCCCCCCCCCCTCCGCTCCCTCCGGCGCTGGCTTCCCGCTTCGTTGCTTGCGCGTGGGGGATTGAGTGCGTTCGCTCTCCGTGATAGCGCGCGTCCCAGCACGCTTGCGCTCGGGCATACGGCGCGCGGTGAAGATTTTATCTATACGGAACCTCACGGCGACGGCGACGGCGACGACGACGGCGACGGCGACGCCGACGGCAGAAATCCGGTTGAAGTGTCCATATAATTGCTATCGCAATAAAAGATATTGTAAACTGGTTACCTAGTGTTCTCTCCCAACGTTCTCACTATCTATTCAACTCTAGCTCATCTCCGGCTGTAAATTTGTCACTTGCGTAATACAGGTTTCCGTACTCGCCCCCCCCCCCCCTTTTTCCGCTCCCCATAAATGATCTACCTTCGAATATCTCTTAAATATCCGCTTATATGCCGATGATTGCGTCGTCTCTCCCATCATTAAATCTCGCGCTGATCATATTGCTCTTAACACTTGTTTTGAAAACTTTTGTTTCTGCTGCCTACAGTGGCATAGTACCATCAGGTTCAGTAAAACTGTGCATTTGTCATTTGCAAGACGACAAGCCATTTCCGATTTCACATACACTTTTAACAGCCACTGCATAGACAGAGTTTATCACTTTAAATATTTGGTAGTTGTCTTTTCGCACGATATCCCTTTGTCTTCACGTATCAACCCAACTTGCAATAAAGCGCTTCGGCGACTTGGTTATCTACAGCGCACGCTATGTTCTGCCCCAATACACGCTCAACTCTCAACCTCCAAAAATGTTCTGCGTCCGATTTTACAGCATGCCTCATGAGATAAAGATGTAAGAATCAGTACAATAAAAAAACAGATAGATATGAGTGTCACCGTTATGACAGAAATTTGTCAACTTCTCCAGGTCTTCCAGACCTATATATCCAACCACGCTCTAGAAACGTCATTACATCGAATGTTTCAAATGTTTGCACAACTTTGTTAATTCATCACGATGTACTTCACTTGACTACATTACTTTTTCGGCACGTTCAAAACCTATAGAGTACCATAATCTCAACATTAAGCCATAAACTTCTCGTACAAACATGTTTATGTATAGTTCTTTCCCCATACCATTCAGTGCTGGAATGCGCTGCCTGGAAATGTTCGCAAATTGCCTGTAAATAAATTTCTAACGGCCATTAAGCGCTTGTATTAGTATGTACAATTTATTGTTTATGTTTTGTAACCAACTCCTGCTATAGCCCAAATTGGGCTGCAGTATTTCAAAATAAACAAATAAAACAAATAAAAATATATAGTGTAGTTCCCCTAACGTATGAACAAGTGTAATAAATTGTCGTTTCAAGCATGAATCGCAGTTGATGCGAGGTTATGAAAAGGTATATTTCAGGTTACAGACGACACCACGCCAACCAAACCTCCGATCGGGTTACTCTGGAGGAACAAAGTTTCGCAGAAAAGGAATTAAAAGTAGCAGTTTCACTAGAAAGGCGAAGCATCGATTGCGATAGCAAATTAGTAGGCAGCTAAACGAAGTAAGGATACTAGTTTTATCGGCCGTGTTTAGTGTCACGCGCGCACAAGCAAACATGAACACATCTCAGTAGACGACCGCGTAAACTCGCTGTAAAAACGTAGAGTGAGGAAGCGCGGCCGCAGCGAGCGAATGGACCTTCGTGCTGCCTCTCGCTTCAACGCAAACTAAAGACTCTGTTATACTCCGACGTTCACAACGCACGCGCGCGCCGGCGTTCGTTTCGTCGCACCACGTCGGCGATGCCACGCCAGGCGCAAATCCGCCTGCCCTATAGACGAGGCAACCTAAAGTTTGCCCGCACGGCACCAGTGCGGAATTCTAATTCTAAAGGATGGAAGTGGCGAAGGTCATCGCTGGGCCAGCGCGCGCCTGTGTTCTCTACGGCGCGAGCGATCATGCGCGTTCATTTCGCGACGGCGAGCGCGACCTCATCAACCAGAAAAGGTGGCACGCAATACTGCTGTGTTGTTGATTGCCACAACAGCCTCGAAAGGTCGAATGCCGCCCGTAAAGTTCTACAGAATTCCGGGGAGGTGGTACGAGAAGGACAGACGACAAGCGGGGATAATTGCGCTGCGCCGAGTCAAGTAAGCCACGTACTTTCGCATTCGCGTTTAATATCACGGCCGCTCGGTAAAAACGCAATAGTAATGTGCCTGTTGTTAAGACGTGTCGCGTAGTTGAATCGTACGGTGACATCTGCCGTGTTAGCTTAGCGGTAAATGCATACGTGTTGCGCCGCTAAGATCGACGACGCGAGCTCGATTCCCGGCCACGGCGGCCGCATTTCGATGGAGGCGAAATGCAAGAGCACACTTGTTACCTTGCACTTTGATTTTTTGTGCACGTTAAAGAACCCCTGGTGGACAAAATTATTCATGAGGCACTCCATTACAGCGTGCCTCATAATTATATCGTTGTTTTGGCACGTAAAACCCCCGAATTTAATTGATTGTACTGTTTATTCACTCGTGATCGGCAAGGACGAAAGAGAATTACATCCCTTTTCCAAACGCTGCAACTTAAATTGCTAGTTGTGCAGGCAACAAAAGGGGCCGCGCGCTACTTGTCTTTTGTGTGGTGGCAATCGGTATTTAATGCAAGCTGCGGTCATCGCGTGCGTCGGTAAGCGGCAGATCGGAAAGACGTGCGCATTATGTTTGTTTCTTGGCCATGCTTTCTAGATTCACAATATCCAAGCATGCTTTAAAGTAATTGCCACTTTACACATTCTTCCTGCTTCACTCTTCCTCCCAAGAATCTTCGTTTCGTGTAGTAGCCGGCCATCGGTATGAGCTTACTTTAGCTGCAGCAGGGCGTTCGCCCCACGAGAAAGTAGATTTGCTTTGATGACGCATGTATCGCTAATTCTTGCGCTCGTGATATGGTCCCAAGGTAATCGCCGGTGAAAGTGATCTGGGTCCATTTCGCGGAGCAGTTTGTACGAGTGATTTCTCGTGAACAGTGAAAAGGTACCTTGCTTAATAATGCAATGAGTTGCCATGAATCAAACATCTGCATTGAATAAGGCATGATATACATTAAATATTTATACGGCATGATATAAGGCATTATGCGCATATGTAGTACTTACATCGTTAATTAATTTTATTGGCTTACTGGTGCCTAATGCATGTGTTCTTTCTGTGCTGACGGTGCGGATGCCACTCCCTGGGAGCCAAAATGAGAGCAGCCGTGTGTGCGCGCCCAGCGACCAACTAAAAGAACAGCAATCGTCACCGTCTGTGCACATCTCTGCAAACATGCATAACCGCTTTGTGACTGCACCATAGAGAAAAAAAAGTGACTAAATTACTGAACTCGGTGTGTACCTTTAACTCGATGTCGTAAAATCTTGTTGGACACCTCCGACACGCACTGCGCTTTCACTGTCACATCACCTCCCACAATTTGTTCAACGCCATACACGTGTGGAAGCAGACGCTCCCGTTTCATGAGGTTGCCGCCACGAAAAAAGCTGTCAGCGTCGGCAACCTTCTTGAAGCCGCATTGCAATCTTCGCATCGCTGTTCAGCAAGCACGCGATCTGCCGCCGTGCGAAAGCGAGGGCGAAACAATATAGACAAAGCGGAGACTGCACCACGGCGCGACCGCGCTGCTTGACATTTCCACGTTGGGGGCGCTGTCAGAAGGCGCAGTAGCGCCGTCTGGCGATCGTTTTCCGCAGCCATAGCAGCGCATGTTCAGTAGAGCAGAGCGCCGCGCCGCCTATTAAAGAAACGCAGACGTGGTGCAGTCTGGGTAGAGTGTACTAGACCGTATTCTATAGTACACTCTAGTCTGGGTAACGTCGTCGGCGCCGGGTTGCGCCGACGGACGCTGGTCGCGTCGGTCGCGCCTCGCGTCAGACGTGCGTAGCATCACTGTGCCCAGCGTGCGCGCGCGTCGACGTTACGTCGGAGTATATCGAGCCCATTAGCGGCGAAAACACAAGCGCACGCGCTATCAGCACTGGGCGAACAATGTTCCCATCGCAGATCGCTTTCAAGATAGGGCATGCACGCCCACGCATGGCCGTGCCATACGCTGCAGCCGCCGGAGTACAAGCCCCCCCCCCCCCCCCTTTTTTTTTTATTCCCTGCTCCCGGTACCTCGCGCGCCTCGGAACACGGCTCGCTTCTCTGCCATTCCTAATCGCGCGCGAGATGGAGCCGCCATCAAGGTAAATATACCTGGTAGCGAAGCTTCCATAGAAGCCCATACGTTCAAAACATGGCGGTTCATCTGCGGTTCATGGGGCTTAGCGTCATCTGTGTGAGGAGGAAACACTTCCGGCGGAAAAAAAATAACTTGATGTCATATCCGTTAAAAACAGAAGTGACGTCATTTTATTCTGAAAGGCGCGAAATTTGTTTTCGAAGGCTGGCCATTAGAGCTGTATATTCAAATGCCCCACCATTCGACTTGATGGGAGTTCCGAGCTTTCAGCGCGGAAAGCGATGCAGGAAAAGAACAGCCGTACGGGCGTCGAAATCGCATCGCTGCACGTAACATACTTTCTTTGGAGGCCGACGAACGCTTTGGGCGTAGAGTGCTCGTCCTTTCGTCGGACGCCAAGCCCGTTGGCCAGCGCTGCCCCACGAAAACAACTAAAGTAAACAACTATACGGCGGTCGCGACTCACTACTTTTGACTGAACAGTTTAAGAAACAATGAAACTACCCGCGTCACCAAATTCAGACAAACGTCGACAAGCAAAGCAACACAACATGTGAGGGGGCCGTGAACTTTACGAGCGCGCCTTTCTGTCCATTTCAAGAACTGCATTGCATTGCAAGTGATAGCGGCGTCAACGCCCGCCGCCATCGGTGGACGCTCTTACGGTGGGTGCTTAAAAAAGTTATTTATTGATAATGATCAAGTAAAACAGAGTTGTTCTTTTTTCGCCATGCGTACATAAAATTGATTAGGAATTTTATTTTCGTTGAATGAATCTAACTATGCCTTGCTTTAATTAAAAAACGCTTTTTTCTTTCCCAATGTTTGTTCGCTCCAAACACAGTCGCGCTTCAATCGCTGCTCCCATAACCACCCTTGCTGATGTCGGTGACAATTCGTTCTGAACCGCTTTTCGCCCGAAGCTTCGCAACCATTTAGATCGACCTTGCCGCCATCGTCGGCTCACCCTCGCAAGTTTTCACTCGCACATATAGCATACGGCGCGGAGACGATGTTATCGCCTTTGGACCTTAAGTATAAACCGCATGCACGCGATCTTGCGCGCGACAACGACAAGCGACGCGATGGCTGCCGCGTTCGCTCGTGCGACGCTCGCGCTCGCTCGTGCGACCGCATGCGAGCGACGAAATTGAGTACCTCTCCCTGTTGTTGCCTTTAAGTTGATGTGTTTTACTGTAAACAGCCGCATAAATATTTCTAAAGGTCTTGCACTAGGTTCTTATCCTTGCACGTATCAAAATTTAGTCGTTTGCTCGTGCCATGCGACAATCGGTAGTACTTGACTGATGCACATCCCGTTCCGGCTTCGCGCTATTGCCTAGTCGCTCATAGCACTTACGGGCGACCCGAGCGATGAATTCTAGATTTCCAGAACCGAGCGATCTGTTCGCGCGACGGCTCAGTTTCGTCGCTCGAAGTCATCGCTCGTCACCGTCGCGCACAAAATCGGTCTCATGCGAAGATCGCCTGCATGCAGTTTATACTTTATACGGAACATGACGGCGACGGCAGAAATGCGCCTGAAGTGTCTGTGTAATTGCTATCGGAATAATACGACAGGCCCGCAAACGAACGTGCTTATCGAATCGTCGGTCCGTGGCTGCATTTGCCAAATGTGAGCTAGTTGCAATACGCTATTCGATGGCTATCTTCAGCTTGAAAAGGAGTGGTCGCAGCAATTAGTTTTTCCCGCGGCTCGCAGAACCGAAGCGGTGTGTATGTTGCACCTGAAGCGTGCGTGTCGCCTGCTACATAGAACATAACTGGTGCAACCGGACTGCCTTTTTAGCCAGTCGGCGATTTTGATTATCACCCGCCGCAGCGGCTCGGTGGTTCTGACGTTCTGCTGATGATCTATAGGTCGAGCGTTCGACTTTCAGCCGCAGTGGCCGCATTGTGATAGAGGCGGAATGCAAAAGCGCCTGAGCGCTTTGGTTTAACTCCACGTTAAAGAACGCCAGGTTGTCGGTATTATTCCCGAGCCTTAAACAGTGATGTCCTCATAAACCGAATGTCATGCGCACATATTTTCATCTTCTAATCTTAATTCATGATTCTGCTTTTCTGGGCTTTCGCCTTTTCCAACATACACGTGTAGTTTTTCAGTAGTACTTCGGTACATTCGCTTAGATAAATGGCTGTGCAAAACCGAAACTTAGGTGAAATAAATTGCGCAGTGTTTCTTGATAGCAGTTCCTTCTTTGCTCTCAGTGGAAACCAGTATATCGTCAGAAGAACGGGGGGCCTCTTGTCTGAAGTGCGCCGTCTGCAACTTCGCACCGTTCTATATACTGAGTTGCACTGGCTTAGAGGACGGCTGTGACGCACCTGGGTGGCTGCATAAGTAGAGCAGTATTACTTGCTCAAGCTCTTTCGCATTCACACCACGCTACATATATCGGACACGAAAAAAGAATCAATGACATGAAAAGGAACAGTGCACAGAAAACAGTAGGACGTAGAGCTTGCCGCGAAGAATACAAATTAGGAACGGTTTACGTGCCAGAACTAAAGGAATGCTTTCTTTAAAAAGGACGATATAAAATACACTAAATGGTCTCGAAGCAGCCAGACAACTGGCCCGCGGGCTTATAACCTGGCAGTCGGGTTTCGAAATCAGGGCTAGGGTAAAAAAGCGAATGTAGGAATTAGTAACGAGCGCAAGCTTGGAGGGAAAAGCGTTGACGGTCAACTGTGGATGCCAGCCCCTCCGCCCCCCCCCCCCCCCCCACACGCACACACATTTAGGGCCCGCAACACACCAAACTGAAAAAAAAGGTAGAAGCGAAGTAAAAAAAAAAAAAAGCCACGTGAACGCCATTATTAGGCAAGTATGGTCGCGCTTTCCAAAAACATAAGCGTGTTATCAGATGAGCGATAAATGGTTCGCTAACGCATGCGCTATTCTCTCTTGCTATTTGCGAAACTTCAATAATTACGCATGCGCGGTAATCATAGTGCTTGCCTGTGACCATTGTGTGCTCGAATTGCGAAGAGCGTTCCCCCAAAAACCATTGAATGTTACAAATTATTTCGAACCGTCTCGTTTCAAAATCCGTCTCGGAAGATATAAACGGCACCTTTTGCAGACTCAAAAAAGAGCAACCGATGCCGCGCAAATTTTCCGTGGTGACGCCCTGTTCTGGCGGCCACGTGAATAGTGGTAACTATCGGTTGCTTATACAGGCATAAACGCTGTCGTAATTCTGTTACCTTATAATTATTGCACAGAATTATTCGATGATGGCTACCACTCAGTAACGCCGATCGCGCTTTAAGCAAGCGAAGTTCTTTCTTCTCAGCTTGGAATTTTAAACCAGATTTTTTTTGCATACCACTGAAATGGAGGGGGTGGGGAGTAGCCGAAGGCGTACTGCTTTCAACCTCTTCAGTGAAACCCCAGTTACCCTACCTAGCAGGCAAAGACAGAATTTGACACAAAAATGCCCATGGCACCTAAGCACTTATGTGTTGTGAATGCAAGATCATTGATGTCCAATTGAACGCCGATGAGCGGTCCTTCGAGTTTTGCGCTGCGAGTAATGTTTTCGAGTTTTGCTGCGGGGTATCTTATCGAGTCTTGCGATTAAATTGGTACGGTTAGTGATTATGTGTTGTGAATGCAACAGCATTAACGTCTAATTGAACGGCGGCACGCGCACGCACGCGAGCCTCGCGGACGAAAACCCGTCTCGCCCTGTGGCGTCGCGTCCCCGTGTCTACTCCGTCGAGGCACGCTGGTGACGTGGCGTGGCGGCGATGCTCTCTCCGCTCACGCAACACTTGGCGCACTAGTGCGGCAGGCGATGACTAGAAGCCGTGCGAAGCGATGACAGACGGCACGCCAACACCTACGTCAAGCCCGCCGCTTCGCCCTGCGTCTATCAATGATATATTGTAAGGCTCGCCACGTCGACATGGAGATGTCCGGCTCCTGTTTCTCCTACAGCGAACCAATAGACTCCGACAATGACTACAGCGTTGTGGAGGGCAAGCGACTGAAGAGGAAATACCGGAAGACAACCAAAGACGTGAGTGAGTAGGGTGCCAACACACCGCCTACTCCGACTTACGCGAATGTGTTTGTGCCTCTCGACGTCTCTAACAATTGAAATTTCGTACATGGACAGATTCTCAACAGCCACCTTGGTGATGAGGCTCAGAAAGGAATTAACGAAGCGCGTTTCAACACCAAGAAAAACATAGTCACAGTGGAAGTAGCGACGCAGGCCACCCTAGAAAAATTGAGAACCGTGTCCATACTGGGACACATAGAAGTCCGGTCGTTCATTGTGCACGTTGGTCGCACTAGGGCAGGCGTTATTTAAGATTGTCATCAGCGACGAAGAGTTACAAAGGCTTCTGCTGTTCAACAGCTATGATCATAGACTTTAACCACTTCGGTCGCTCGACGAGCGTCAAGCTTATTTTTGAGAGAGACACGCTACCTGACCATGTCAAGGTGGGCTACGTGAGGTACCCGGTGCGTCCTTATGTACCTTAAGCCATGTCAGCGCTGTCTGCCGAGGCCATATACCGCATGCCTTCGCTGTGCCGGCAGCCATGACATATCTTTATGCACAGTAAAAGAAACAAAGCGCTAGAATTGCGATGGACTTCATGAGACCAATTCCAAGGGTTGTCCTAAACAGAAAAAGGAGATAAAAATACTGAACCAAATGAGCAATACAAGTAGGTCCCACAAAGAGGCGGCAGCGTTAGCGCAACACCGAAGGAGACGATCGCGTCGTCGACCTGCACAAGCTGTAAGTCCAAAGGAGAGCTCCCTGGCTCCAATTCCGCTGGCCCAGGAGAAGGTAGTTCAATTGGTATCGATAGATCTATCCGAGCCATTGCTTCAAGCAAGCAGCGCAAGCCGGGAATCGAATGTATGGCCATGCTTGCTGCCGCGCACACGGGCCTTGGACTGTCAGCGCGAGCAACAACATGCACTGCACCAAAGAATCACCATGGAACTCTGTAATCAAAGCCATACTACGATAAGGAGTCAACGCCTTGTAGAGCTGCTACTGCAGCTGGCTTAAGTACGCCGGAGGCGCTAACAGCTACAAATATTATCCATGTTATAGACAGTCTCCTGGCCACACTGCAGTAACTCCCGCTTCACATCCTATCTCTGTAAGTCCTCCAAACCCGTTCCTCAGCGCGCAGTAGCAGGCTACACGGACATTATTCAGGCCGACCTCTCCACATTCCTGCCCTAAAATTATATATATATATATATATATATATATATATATATATCCCTCGAATAAGGTCGGACCACCGACCGAAACTCTTGGGTAAATAAACCTAAGATAACCGCGAAGTTGTGCTGCTCATATTTCTAAATACGCTTGGCCCACTGAAAAATCCAGGTACTACTATATATATAATTTCCTTTTTTAATGCACCACATGCTGTATTATAGCCCAAGCTTCTCATACTAACACTAAGACAGTTGAAAACTTGCACACAGTAGCACGTAGATTCCTTGCTTCACATCTTCGTCCGTTGATTAGGAACGGCAAGGTAGAGGCTACACCGAGAACATGGGGAGTCACACTGCATGGCCATGCGAATACGGCAGAAAAAATACGCAGCTCGCAACTGAAACGGCAGCATGTAAAATAACTTCCGGGGCGGCAAAGAAAGTTCGGCAAAGAAACGACTGCGCTCCATCGCCCTTTCTCAGAACCCTCGTCCGGCGCTGCTGTTTTCCTTCCCCGGCGCGTTCGTTTTTATGTACCTCACAACGCGACCTTGAAACATTCTGATCTAAGGCTTTCGCCTTAAAAAGTATACCCGGATTTCTTGCTACCATAAGCTCACCGAATGAAACTCAACGGGGAAACTTTAAAGAGCGCTCCCTATGTGTAATTACTCGGGAGTGCCATGTCGTGTCGCTACCATTCTGGTGCCTAATAGTGGCGCGGACTCTTGTATAAGTGTACGAGCCTAAATTGCTTCGATGCCGCGGGAAATGGAGATGGTAGAAACGAAAGTAGGCGCATTAGTTAGTCCTAAATTGACGCTTTTCACGCCGTGAGTATAATATACATACTTCTACAAGCAAAATGGGAAGAAAATCCAGAGAGCCTCACGACAGCGTGAAGTAGAACCGAACCGAATTCAGTGGCACTCAGCGTGTAGGAGAATGTGAAGCGATGCGAAGGCACACGAAGTCGACGAACTCATTGTCTTCTTGGCCGAAAACGGAAAAGCCTTAATTAGGCGCCATTAGAGACTTTAAATAGTGATAATAAACGTCCTCCTCTATATTTCTTGAGGGAATCAAAGAATGTAGGTTCGTCGTGACGAAATACACCGTAGTTTACGCACTGCAACGTCATTAGCCAGCACTGGCAAGCACTTTGCACGCCTTTCCCGCTATCCTAGCTAGTCATTAGAGGGATGTTAGGACATAGGACTTTACTCTCTGCAACCGCTCAGGGAACCTGCGCCAAGAACGCAGCTGCCGAGAGAGCAGAGGGATTTCGGCGAAAAATCCCTAAACCTAAATCCATTGATTACTGGCATATTTACAGTGACAAAACGCCGTGGCGCAATGGAGGAGCTTGCTTTCATTACCGAAGGGCAGGGGGCGTCATTTTGCATCAAGAAGTGCGCGCGGTAATGTGCATTGCGGGTATACCGAGACATATCTGGTAACCGAGTGGTAACCGAGAGAAATTGATAAGAGTAGTTTTTCACTACCCTGCACCCGATGATACTTGAGAGTCTTGTAATCAAGGTCGCATGCATTCCTTAATCAAACAAGACTGAACGCTTAGAAAAGCTAACATCGGTGTTGCAATATTAATTATTTACATTCTGGGGTATTACGTGTCAAAACAACGAGATGGTTAAGGGGCACGCCGTAGTGGGGGACTCCGGATTAATTTTGACCACTAGATGCCCCTAAATTTAAGTACGCGAGCATTTTAGCATCTCTCCCTGTCCGAAACGCAGCCGTCGCAGCCTGGATTGAACCCGGGCCTGGAGCTCAGCAGCTAGATGCCATCGCCACTCGGCTACCGCGCCGGGTGTAGGGGTGACATGTCATGTTTAAAAAGTTCCTCCCGATGGATTTCATAAGCAAATTAGTTCCTTTATTGGCCTTTCTTAACATGTTGATCACAAACACCGTAATCTGAAGCAAAAGGCGAACTTACCTTTAAGTACTAGGGCACTTTTTTGTATATATTCCTTTTAGCATTCTCAGTGCAATTCTAAGCTGTGGTCTAGCAGCAATGAGTAGTTACGAAACATATGGCAATCCTAACTGTGTGTGTGGGTACCGTCCTCCCACGGAATAACTCCTGTTGCTTACTTGTAGAAGTGTTCGACTTCCTATCTGATAGACACACTGCGCGACTTCCTCGTTTGCTGGACGAGGTTTCCGTTCACGAATAAAATAGTTTTGGTGACTGGTAACAGCATACCGTGCAGCGTGAATCACACTTGTCGAAAGGTCAAGCGACCGGGTGCGGATCGCGCGAGCTTCCGAAGCAATGTTAGATGCTAGGTTATAGATCTGTTTGAGCTTTATAGCACATAGCCCAAGCCTGCGGTATGACCATACCAGGTGTTACTGTGGCATTACCAAGTGTGGGTCTTTTTCTTTTGTTCCTCCCGTTGTCTGCGATGCACTGACCCGTTTACAGAAATTTGTACTCGCAAATAGGTGTTGCATTCTTTTTAGGTGTTCCCGTTTGTGTATTACTGCTCTACAGTGCAAAAATGCAAATGCCGAAGCAGGCAATTATCAACGGCGATGAGCGCTGCGTTGAGCAACGCCGTCAGCGTCATATAGGAGCCTTACGTAAGCACAGCATAGTGATTTCAGGTCTACTGGACTTGAAATGCGTGAGGACGATGCCGGTAGCTGACGCAAATATTCTATAACGATTTGCGATTTGATGTTTAGGTGTTGCAGTGCGCTGGCCGTACACGAGCAATCTTATGTTTTAGTTCTTACGCCATGCGATCAGATAGTAAGAAGAGTTTCCAATTCACGCTGAAAATTCGTAGACGGCGCTGGTCTTTGCTGAATAAAAACCGATACAGCCAATATAGTTTACAACATGCACACACACCGCGGTTGATGATGCGCGTCGCATGTTCGCGCAGCCAAGAAAAATGACCGCATCCCGTAGTTAACGCTACGCCGAAAGGTTGCATAGTGGCTCTTTGACGACCTCGTATGAACTGGAATCACGTAAATTTCATGGAGAACGAGCGAAAGCGTCTTCGAATTGTTCTGCAGCATGCGACGGCAACACATTTCAGCAGCGCCGGGCAGACTCGCACAAGCCAGAGAGGAGAAAAGGCTGGAACCGCGCCATTTCCTCCTCGCCCGATTATAAGGTCTATAGACACAGTGCTACATCAAGGTTTGAGATAAGTGGCAGAGTAGAGTCATGTATGAAGTGACGCACTTATGCTGTGCACTGCGAATTGAACTTGAACTGAGCTCTTTGTCTGGATCCACCATCCATGTTAGTATTATACGGCAGGGCGACTCTTGCACCAGTGGACTACCGTGTAAGCATTCAGGTAGCAACGTGTACTAACGACAAAGGTATGAATGAAATCTGAGTTACGGCATCATTATTGTTACTATGGTTATTCTAAACTGATGCCTTCTCTCTATTTCACTCTCGCTCCCTATGTGTACAGGGCAGCAAGTTGTCTAATTAATGTCTCTGTCTATCCTTTATTCGTTCCCTCTCTTTCTTTCATGATGAAGGTAGTTATTTATTTTACATTATTATTTTACCTTATCTTCGTAAAAGTAGAACTTAGGTAAACGAAATATCCAAGGTACATTAATCTCTCAAGAGCGACCTATCTAGATGAGGACAGAAGTGTAATCAAACCTGTTGCTCATTCCGAGTTTTAATGACACTTATAGATAGACGCCTGTACCAAGTTTTCTACTTCCCCACTTTAGTTCATCACTGTGTAAAATGCCACACGAGCTACGAAATGAACGAAAGAAGAATAAGGAAAGCCTTTATCAGTTTAAATCTTGCAAAAGTCTGGCATGTACCAAGCGGATTCGCCTAATTTTAGTCGAAATGACGAAAATATACTTTGCGTAACTTTTCAGGAGACGGGAATAATCTTTAGTGCAATATTTATTTTTTGAGCAATTACAAAGAAACGTTAAATTCTACACTAACTGTGCACAGGAGTTGCTGCCAAAGGAGGAAAGTGGCATGTATCTGCTCTTTACGAAGCAGGTCTTGTTTAATCCTCTCGGCCACTCAATGCTCTACTCAAGGGTAACGAAAGTTGCCACGTGGGATTACTGCGAGAACACGAAAAGAACAACCGCAAGTGAAGTAAAGCCGCGCAGTGAGTTTTTCTGTGTTATTTTTATTTTTCTCAGTCAAGGCGTCAAGCGATATTTGCGAAAGCATGAGTTTCGTAGAGACCGTTATCTAGAGGTGAGTGCGAAGAAGGGCTTGGAGCGGTAATGGGCCTTGGGCCGTGCGAAATGTAAATGGCGTAAGTGGCGCAGCCGACAAAAATTCCTTCACATATATATACTGTGGATGCTCAGAAAAAAACTTACAACAGGCGGCCTAGCTGTAGTCTCGACAAAGTAAGACGCGCTGTAAATATCCACCTACCACTAATATTGGATTCAACAGATGGTGCTGATTAATCGTTGTTCCGCTATTAAGTATAAAATTTGTGATAGTGCGTTTTATTTCTATTGTCGCATTTCTGCTTGCTTGTTTAGTAGTGTGTGCGTGTGTGTGTGTGTGTGAACAATACACTGTTGATAACACCAGTTACAACATATAACACAATGTTTTCAGCGTGCAGAAGTTACTATGACAGTGTACACAACGTTTGTAATGTGACCATATACTGTATTCTAACCATTAATTGTTTCCGTATGAATTCGAATGACATCAAAGTGCAGTAGCAGGCGCCGACGTCTTTGGGAACATAGGTGCTTTAAAAATGCCCCCCCCCCCCCCCCCTCGATAATTAAACGTTACGACCACGAAGGCAAGCAAAATGAGACGCGTTCCCTATCATCCTTTCTTGGACGCTTCGTCCGTTCTTATACTCGTAGAACCTGGCGATATTTGGTGAAATAAATACAAATAATTTTTGGCTGCTAATGACCTATTTTGCGATTACCTGCTATTCGGAAACGATGCGCTGGCTCTTTTTCTCATCATATCAAATCCTCAGCAAATAAAACGAACCTACATATCCACTACGACTACAAAATGCGTTTTTAGCACTTCGGCTTTCAGGTTACATACTGCCTTGCTACCTAAAGTGTAGCATTCGGCAAACGTTTAATGTGCCTCGCATGTGCATAATTCTGGTGACTGAAATGTTCTCTTTCTTCTTTTTTTACACTATGTGTACAGTGTGTGCAGCCCTACAGCAACGCAAACTTTTGTTGGTTATTTTGGAGAGAATGTACCTTGTGTTTCTCATCTATTAACACAATGGTGATTAACCTATCGCATTTTCCTAATGTAGCTATTTTATTGTATTAAAATTTGATATTAAATGACGCCACTAATCCGCAAGAGGTGCCTATTAATCGGGTAAAATAAACATATGGGTATCTCTTTCATAACACGTCGTGTACAAGGCAGACGTTTTTAAGTCCCAAAAGCATTACGTGAAATAAATCATCGGGAAAATTACTGAACTGCGAAAGATCAACCACGCTTGCTGATACAACGTTGTCAAGAACACCATCTTTTCTTCAGATGCAGACATCTAAGTAGAAAAACATGAGACATCTCGACGGGCAAAGGGGAATTTCTTAACGCACAATTATCCTCTTTGCGACTCGTTTCTACTACCCCACTGCAGGGTAGCAAACCAGTAACTCTAAGCATCTCGTTTCTTCAAATATATCACTATCTCAGGTGGCATGAATAGCGACTACGCGAGAACATCAATACGTTTAACTATACCTGAAGCATCATGATAAAGCTGTTTATTGCTACCAAAGTATGGGGCCGCAATTTCCCAGCATTTATGCGACTACTATGTTTTTGCCAGCAAGGAAAAGTAACACTGCATTGAATTGAATATACAGGGTGTCCCAGCTATCACGCAGCACGATTTAAAAATAGAGGAACGGCGTTACGCGAAGAAAACCTGGCGCGTGTTGTTTCCAGTGCACTGGAGTAGCCGCCAGTAGTTTTTTTCGTTACTGAGATTTATTTAGGTAATTTTAATTAATTATGTAACTTGAGAAGTACTGTCCTAATTATCAAAGTGTCAATGAGAAAGTTCTAGATCAACATGAAAAACTCCCGATACACCTTTCTGTTGCTCAATACGTGCTACATAAATTTGTTTTTCCGAGTGTGAAAGAAGCCCGCGAATACACGCAGAATTGCCGCACGACTAGCCGCTCGAGGCACTTTGCGTGCATTCGCGGGCTTCTTTCATGCTCGGAAAAACAATTTTATGTAGCACGTATTGAGCAACGGAAAGCTGTATCGGGAGTTTTTCATGTTGCTCTACAATTTTCTCATTGACACTTTGACAATTAGGACAGTACTTCTCGAGTTAGATAATTAATTAAAATTACCTAATTAAATCTCAGTAACGAAAAAATTACTGGTGGCTGCTCCAGTGTACTGGAAACAATACGCACCAGGTTTGCTTCGCGTAACGCCGTTCCTCTATTTTTAAATCGTGCTGCATGATAGCTGGGACACCCTGTTTATGGTGCACATCCTATATAAAAACGTTGGAATGCTCTAAGACTCTGCTGTAATCCTGATAGTGAGAGCTGGGTGTTTATGAATCACTCCAACTTTACAAGCGAAAGTATGGTCTGAATCAAGCAGGAACAGCCTGTCACTAACTATTGGGCGGTGGAAAAAATTAAGAAAGAAAACAAGATGAAAGCCACGGACAGCCGCATCTACAGGGCACACAATGCATGCCAGCTGCTCTCGTAACAGTAAACCGACGAATAAAGAAGGGTTGCCGGCAGCGCTGGTGAGTATCGTGTGAAAAGGAATTGCGTTAATTTGCCTGAATTCAGAAAAATTACGGTATGCATAAAGAACCACAACACTTACAGTACTGAAGTAATCCGGAAGAGTGGCAGTCAGGCTGCCTCGATGAGGCGACCGCGTCGATTAGGACCGCTCATCGATAACGTGCAACGCACGTGTTCAACACAGTCGGCGTTACGCGGCGGAAAACTACAGTCATTGCCACGATGAAACGACTGCTCTTTCAGAATACGGGAACACGCGTCAATTTCACTTTCCAGTCATAGGTCGCTGGCCGTTTCGATCAACCGAGCACAGTCTTCTTACGCAGTAGCAATCGATGAACACGGACACGGGAGATGAGGAGATCGGTTTCTTGAATACGTCCCAGAAACACTGTACAGATTGAGGAACACAACAGAAAGACGCGCGCCTAAGTTTCTACCCGAAATTCGCGTCGTAGTAACGGCAAAAGCGAAGCCGACCAAAACTTGACATTTGTGGGAAAGCGCGTGGTCTGTTCAAAAGTGTGCGGTGGAGAGCACTCGCTAAGTGCTACCCTGCGCGCACACCGGACCGCCGAAGACTAACCGTTCCGCTCGGCCGCCGACGAACTGCGAGAGTTCGACCAGGGGAAAGGACCGCGCCCCCTCTCCTCGACTCTAGTGCTACGGTAGCGACACGGCCGCTCGAAATCCTCACCACGAAGGAAGGGAACACCGGTGGCGCAGAAGAGGCGGCCGGAGGATGCCCCGCGCTGCCGTGCTGTGGACTCCATACGATCGCTTCAAAGGGAGCGGGGGCTGGCTGGTCGTAGCGCGTCGGAATGCTAAAGCGGTCGTCGATCGCGCCGTAGAGTTCCCTACTAAAATCATTAGAGGGAACTCTGGAGCTTTGATCGTTCAGATACCACGCTAAGTAAACTAGATCATGTATTTGTCTGATGTTTGTTTTTGTGGCTTCAGACTCTGTTCTACTTTATTTATTACTCTTTATTTGCCCCTTTTTGAGCTAAAATTCCTACATATCACTTTGTTTCTATTTTTCCTAAGCGCCTAAAGAAAACAATGCTAGCCAAACATAAGTATTAATTGCCAATTCTATTCAGTGGCAAAGCCGGGAGGAGGGGGGGGGGGAGGGCACGCCAGGCACGTGCCGCCCCTCTTTCAGAAATTTCTGTTGCTATTATGCCGACTGTCCAGCCACCCGCCCTCATTTTCACGTTCTCCCCGTCCCCGCTTCAGTGAGAGCACCCCCCCCCCCCCCCCCCCCCCCCAGGGAAGAATTTCTGGCTGCGGCACTCACTGCCATTGTTCTACTGGCGACCACACGTGCTGAAGTCAAGAGTCTGCCGAAATCTCGCCTGGGGAGGAATCATGGCGAAAAGCAAAACAGACGCCGACCAAGGCGATAAATATTCTTTTAAAAAGTAGACGTATCAGACACCACATGGGGGCATTGTTCACAATTACCCCTTTATTGTGAATAGAACCCCCCCCCCCCCCCCCGCTTCCGGTGTGGGTGATGAAACGTTTTTCAATATATTTTTTTTCCACCTAGATAGCCGTCTGTTTCGTTTTTCGCAAACATGCGTACTCACTGCCCATTGCTGTGCAAAAAAATATTGCGCGCTGTTATGTGTAATCATCTGTTGAAAATTACAAATTTGAAAGTTCCAAATTAGTTTCAAGTCAAGAGGACAAATTTGAGGAAATCCATGTACTACATAGCATTCCCAGCTAGAGCACTGCACGGGCCGATTTTTGCGGCCCGGGCCCGGCCCGGGCCCGTTTTTACATTGGGCGGCCCGCCCGAGCCCGATAAAAACTTTTATGGCGAGACCCGGGCCCGGCCCGGGCCCGGAAATAATCTACGTTACCCGCCCGGCCCGGCCCGCCACCCCTTTACCTTAAGCCCGAGCCCGGCCCGAGCCCGGCTCGAAACCGGCCCGAACCCGGCCCCAGACCGAAAAATACATGTTTTTCAGAGTTGAGAAGCCCGAGAATAACTCGCAGAAAGCCCGAGCCCGGCCCGGGCCCGCGTCAAAACACCCGAGCCCGGCCCGGGCCCGGGTCAAAAAGCAGACGCCGTGCCCGAGCCCGGCCCGAGCCCGTGAAAAAACTGCTCTACCCGGCCCGGCCCGGCCCACGGGCCGGGCCGGGCCCGGGCTTTCGGGTAAGCCCGAGCCCGTACAGTGCTCTATGAATCCCAGCTCGCTGAACCACCATGCTTAGAGCTCGCGTGAACACCTTAAAGCCTGATTTATTATGCAATAGCAGTTATATTGACGATCCAACGGCCGTGTATGGACACTCCAAGCAAATTTTTGTCATCGGCGTCGCCGTGAGGTTCCCTATATATTTATGTATATATATTCGATATGCTAGCGCAATCAACCAGCGCAAGACAGGGGAAGGCCTGTGTGGTCGGAGTGGTTCGGGAGGAATTATTCCGTCACCGATGCCACAGATGCCGATGCCGGCGCCGAATTTTCTGCGACACGAGGCCCTTAAAGCTTTCGCGTTAAAACCCCGCTTTAAAGGGCGCGTAAGTTGAACCGACCGTGGCTGAATCGTTTAGCGCGGCGGTTTCCCAACCCTGTGGTTGGTGGTTCAATTCAGCAGCCCGAGGAGTATTTTTTATTTTCGCGCGGTTTGGTGCGTTTTTTCGTACACCAACACCAGTAAGGCAATACAAGCTTCGCTTGAAAAATTCACCGCATATGCACCCCGTACAGATGGTAAACCAACGAAGCTGAAATGTGCGGCCCCGGTGTTTTTCACTGGGTTAATCCCGACGGTTCATTAAAGTCTGCCTCAATTATTGGTTACGCATCCGTCTAGCTCGGCCGCACGAGCTGCCGGATCGGCTCGACATTGCCGCTTGAGCTCCGCATCGCAGGCACGATCTTCTGTCGAGGCGCTGCCCCACACCGACGATATCTCTCTTGCTCTCGGCACCTCATACCCACATATCCAACGCGGGTATGAGCCACGCGTGATTTCTGTATTTCTACTTTCTTTCGTTCTTTCTTTCTACTTTCTTTCTATTATTCTTTCTTCCTTCTTGTTCCTGTCTCATACCCGCATATCCAATGCGGGGGTGCGCCACACGTGATTTTATTATCGTTAATCGTGATGTAACTGACGAGCATGTGATAAGTCACCTATCCGTCATGTCAGTCATACATTCGCACCCTTCCATGCCAATTTTGGTATATACCAAGTCATCGCCTTCACCGAGACGTGAGTTTTCGATAGGTTTTTGATAGGTATTTTTCCGCAAGAGGGTTTCTGTGGTCGGACCAGGAGCGTTTTGCTTAGCCATATACAGCTTCGCTATAATAAAAGTGCGAAACAACAGCAGAGCTCAAACCTGAAAATGATGTAAATTTATTGCCATGGCTGCGCACTACCTTCAGGATCGGCCCAAGAAAGAGGTTTGAAACTTACCCGATACGGAAAAGTGGTGGTAGAGCAGCTAAGGAAGACTTTGGTTGTGTTTAATAAACATTATAAATAAAATTGTACGACGGCAGGATTCAAACCGAGGGCCCTTAGCACAACAACAGCTCGTTCTTACTTAGTCAGCTTACGTTTACTTCAGTTCATACTGCCACTACACCTTCGAGGCTTACACTTCGTTGAATATTGTAACATTGAATATTGAATATTGTAACAATATCAATCCTGTAGGCCTAAAGTATTGATAAATAAAATATAAATGCTGTTATCGCATTCATTGCTTCGCCCTCATGGTGAAACTGTGATGTGTTATTTATTTATTTATTTATTTACTTGTTTATTAATTAATATATTTACTTATTCAGATACCTGCATCCGCCGTGGTTGCTCTGTGTCTATGGTGTCGGCCTGCGGTGCACGAGGTCGCGGGATCTAATCGCGGTCACGGCGGCCGCATTTCGATGGGGGCGAAATGCAGAAAACACCCGTGTACTTAGATTTAGGTGTACGTTAAAGAACCCCAGGTGGTCCAAATTTCCGGAGTCCCCCACTAAGGCGTGCGTCATAATCAGCTCGTGGTTTTGGCACGTAAAACCCCATTTAATTTTTTACCTGCATCTCGTCTGTACGCATTGGAGCCGGGGATATATAACAATGAATTACAAATAAAGGAATAGCGCGTGATAAAGATCATCATGTGATGAATACTTTGCAGGGAAGGTTCTTCCACTCGCTGATCCTGGGCACAAAATAAAATAATAACTATCACCCCATGAAAGAAGTCACCACTTGAGAGAGAGAGATAAGCCTCTTTATTTGCACCCGTCACAGAGTATAGGCTCCGTACAGTCAACAGGCGGCGCTGCTGCGCAGCATCGGTGGCGCGATGCTCAGCGTCGCATGTGGCGGGCGGCGCGAAACTGGGAAAGGGGGGAAGACAGCGAGATTTCGGAACTACGTATACACGCCTCCGAAAGCCGCACGTATATCCGCGATCCGCTTTCTTTTTTTTTGTGCGTGTGTGTACGTGAAAGTACAAGCGTGGCCCTCTGTGATGGCACAAATAGTTTTTGCGGGGTTCAGACCTATTAAATGAATAGACGATTACTTTCACGGTGCAGCGTTAACCAGCGGAGACACGCTCTACGCTGCCCAACTCAGAGAGTGTGCGTTCTTATAAAGGAACTATGTCGCAAATGGAACGTTCCGGCCACGTGTTCGCGGTCGAGTCTTGCCTTGTCACGCTAGAGCACAACTACTCAAGCTTAGTCTGGCTGTGTGAACGTGTGCGGACCTTTATATCGACAAGGACATGTGGCCAGTCCATCGTGTATGTCTTGCGGTTGCTGCGAGACACTTCAGCACCTGATATTGAAGTCCCCCGCTTTCGTTGCGCAGCACACGTCACTAGTGAGGAACTATCACCTCCTTAATTGGCCTGCGGTGCACGACACTCGACGAATGTTTGTACTCCAGTGGTAGTGCGTCTCGACGCGATCAGGCGCATCGCGCTCTTCTTACATTTAGAAAAGAATCTAACTAAGGTTCACGTTTGTACTCTATTTCTGTTTTCTGGGGAGGGAGCCTCAGACACAAGTTCTTCTATTTGGACATTTTTTAGTGGCGTGACCTGCAATGACCGGTCCTACTGTGTGACCTGCGCTGCATGTGTTCTGCTTAATTCTTTGAGATTTGTCCTCTTTGTCTTTCTTTCCTCTTCCCTCCCCTTCTTCCTATCTTGCATTTCTATGTTGCTGTCTCCTCCTTTCTGAAAAGTAGGCAAGCGTTGTGCCCCTTCCGGTGGCAGTTGCAGCCTGCTCTTCGCTTGCCCTTTCCTGTGTAGCGTATATATGTTTTCAAAACGACTAATAATAATTCGCATAAAGCAAAGGCATAGAGACAAAGAAAGACGTACAGTCAGAAAAGTACGTGGCTTATACACTATGCTAAGTCTGCTGATGGATAATACTTTAGGTGGCACAAACCAAATATCTCCTGAAAAAATGCGATCATGCCTATAGAAACAACACGGTCGGTGGCGTCAAAACTTTGCTCCCATTCAAACAATGCGAAATCCAATCAATGTGCATCAGAAACAAAGCACCGCAGTATACAGGATGCGTAGCACCCTTCTGCGAGGCACAGGCATTCGTCGGAAGACCCGCATCACATCCAGCAAAAACGTCTGTGAGCGGCCGTGCTGCAGACTTCGCAAACTCGCCGGGCGCGAGAGAACATCATATGCTCAGCGCGCACTGTTTTCGTGGCTTACATTTCTTTCTTTCACTTATGAGTTTACATGTTTGCCGTAGACAGTAGCTCAGGCAAAGAACTAGAAACTCGCGTTCGGCCTTTTCCGAACGATCACCGCTCGGGGCAGCATTCAGGAGAAAGGCGGGCAAGAAATCGTTCGCGATGCTCGCGCATCCTGCATTTATGTTTCTTTTGCGTTTCCTGCGCGCTTCACTGAGCTGACCAGCCGTAAGATTTTCGCTTTCGACGCCCTGCCATAAACGCTGAGAGACAAAATTCGAATGGAAAAGAGGCATGCGTACTTCCAAAATGCTTTTGTGTCTCTACTACTTTTCGTTTAGCAAGAAGAACTGGAACAGTGGAAAGCTGATAAGCGGACTAAAAACAAAACAAAAAATAAAGTTTCAACATAGCAGAGCTGCAGCGTAGAAAAAAAAGGGGGGAGGGGGTGCTTGAAATGAAGAGCAGTGTGCATTTTGCGCAATTCTTCGAGCGCCGGTACGGTCACACTTTTTTTACAGTATGAATACTTTAGCATGCTAGAGAACGCATAGTTTCGAGTTTGCTTTAGCAGTTGCTTATATCAGAACGCACGAAAAACGAAAGAAATGTTGTTTTGTCAGTTACGCCACTGCCGGTGAACAGACGATAACCGTAGGTACAGACACGTCTGTCGAAGTAATGAACCTGGTAGAAATGTTGAGATATAGAAACCGGGGTTCTGCGCTCCTAGCTGCGTCGATACGAAGTATGAGTACATTTCATAACCCCAAGATTTGTGTGCAGTCGTGCAGGCATTGGTCACAATTTCTTTTTTTTTCTCGTACTCTTAATGTATGGTAGAAAACCTCACGTTTGTCTGATTGACCTCCCTATCTTTCCTCTGCTTGCTTTCTTTCTTTCCATAGAGTTTCACACTATAAAACCTAGAGGCAAATGTGGCGCTGCTGCGCTGTGGTATGCATTGGAATGCCGGTATATTGTGGATTCGGATTGGCATCGTTCTTGGAGAGCCAGAACGCCTTGAAGACGCGCCTGGCTAGCACCGTTCCGTCGGTCACAATGATTCATTTCCTGCTAAAACAGCACGTAAAAAACTACTTTAGTTTTATTATTCTAAAAAAACATGTTTTGTTCAATTTTGAGGACATACTATTGGATGCACAATTTTATGAAACGTAAAAAGTATCAGCTGGCCGCTAAAGTTGGAGGGCAGACGACAACATTCTCGCTTGCTTTGGAACAACTTGTCGTCTGTTCTTGCTTTTCTTCGCTTGATGCTACATTGTAGGTGAGTAGACTTTATTGAGAGATGTAATATGGGTGAATGAAAGTCTTTTTATGTAGATTTTATTTTAAGAACCCGTTGTTTGTGTAGCCATCTCCACGTTTTAGACGAAGCCTCGTACAACACCAGCCAACACAAGCCTCGCAGACACATATCCCGTCATTCCCATTAGGGCACGGCAGCCCTTTAAGAAACTCGCATAGACGGTGGCACCAGTTTACCCTCTAGGTGTTATACTGAGAAAATCTATGTTTCTTTCCTTAGAACACTGTATGTTAGAGTGAATTCAACTGCTTACTTATGTGTACATAAGGGCGTATACAGGGTGTTTCATTTTAGCTGCACCAAATTTTTAAGAATTGCCTGCGGCAGATAGCACAATTATAATCGTTGATCTAAACTACTCGATGAGGCGGCCATTACTTCCCCCAGAAATCAAAACGCCTAATTGAATAATTAACATAATTACGGTAATTAACTTTTTAACTAACTATTTAACGGCACATCTTTCAATTTACGAATTATAGCCGTTGAGTTCGCAAGGCGTATCCACTTAGAACGAATTCGCAGGACTCAACCAGTTTCGAGATATTAATTTTCGTGGTGTCCGGCGAAATGCATGGGCGTTACAGTTAACTTTGTGCTTCAATGCATAAAACAGCGTTTCCCTCAAAAAGTTAACTGGAACGCCCATGCATTTCGTCGGACACTTTGAAAATTCGTATCTCGAAATTGTTCTACTCCTGAGAATTACTTCCAACTGGATACGCCTGGCAAACTCAGCGGCTATAATTCGTAGATTGAAAGATGTGCCGTAAAATAATTAGTGTAAAAGTTCATTAGCGTAATTATGTTAATTATTCAATTAGACGTTTTGATTTCTCGTGGAAGTAATGGCCGCTTCATCGAGTTGTTTAGATCAAGGATTATAATTGTGCTATCTGCCACAGGCAATCTTTAAAATTTTGGTGCAGCTAAAATGAAACACCCTGTATACTTGTAGGCATAAACACTTTTGTGCGTTCTCTTTTTAGTATAATGTTCGTGCAATCATTACAAACGAATGGAATCACAAATTGAGCCAAGGAAAAGCTGGCACATCAGAAATTGAGCCAAAGTACGGCACTCATAATTTAACGAGTAAATCTTTCACACAACTCTTTTCGGGTTATGAGACAAACTGAAACAGACAAATAGACAACGTTTTGACCACTTCGTGTAGCGGCGGAAACGTCACACAACGCGCAAACTGCGCTTAATAAATGACAGCTATAGAAAATTCAAACTGTCGATGTACAGGGTGATCATTTTTAAGTCCATAGGAATTTTTAAAAGTAGCCTTTTGCAGATAATGTAATTTTAGTCCTTGATCTGCGTTATTGAGAGAGAGGCATATTAATTGCACGAGCAATCGAAACACATATTCAACGAATTAACAAAAATGCAGTAATTATATTTCGAATTATTTATTTTGCGGCAAATATTGCAATTTACGAATTGTAGCCGGTGAGGTTGCTAGGCCTATCCACTTGAAATGAATTCCCAGGATGACGCCAATTTAGATATGCGCTATCAAACTTGCCGTAAAGATGCACTCTTGTTCTATTTACTTTTATTGCGATAGCAATTATATGGACACTTCAACCGGATTTCTGCCGTCGCCGTCGCCGTGAGGTTCCTATAGATAAAATCTTCGCCGCGTGCCGTATGCCCGAGCGGAAGCGTGCGGGGACGCGCGCTATCACGGAGAGCGAACGCACTCAATCTCCCACGGGCAAGCAAGGAAGCGGGAAGCCAGCGCCGGAGAGGGAGCGGGGGGGGGGGGGGGGGCGCACTTCTACTTTGCCAACAACCGCGCTCGTCGCTCGCCCGCACCATCTCTTATCTACACACGGTATGCGCTGTGCATTCGCCGCTCAGTTTCCGTTGACGCGATAGACCGCACGTACCTCGCCCGCTGCGGCGTATGCGCTTGCTGCCAGCGTTTTGACAGTCGTTGTCTGCAGTCATTCAGTGTGATCTATTCATGTTTGTTTGTGCGCGCTCACACCACGCTTGTTCATTCAGTTAGTAATAGTCGGGCCACATTTTCCAACGCACGCTACACATGCGATGCTGCCCAGATCGGCAGTGCAGCGCTACAGGTGTGTCCCTTTGCACGCGCTGCCCGCGGGAAGCGCTTCTCATCAACACTACCGTTTCACACGCGCCTTCTCGTGGTCATCGAGTCTCTCTTCATGTCGGTCTACTTACGCCGCAGCACACCTGCTTACTTAATCATCTCATGTTTACTACAATTCATATTGCTACCTAAGCCGCTCGCCTTACTTCGTATGACATTGCTGTGTTGCTATCGATTTCATTGCTTCGCCCTCAGGGCGAAACTGTGACATTTTTTAAACAAAACGCTCTTTTATTTCCTGAAGCACTAAAGTGACTGAAACGCCCATGTATTTCGTTACACACTTTGGCAAAGAATATCTGGGAACTGGTTTCATCCTGGAAATCAATTTCAAGTGGATGCGTCTTGCAAACTCACCGGGTGCAATTCGTTAGCTTCAAAATGGGACATAATGTTAATAATTTAGAAGATTATTAGTGAATTTTGGTTAATTATTTGAATATGTGTTTCAATTTCTCGTGCTAGTAATGTCCGCCTCTCCGAATATTCCAGCTGTAGGACAATAATTACGTTATCTGTCATAGGCGATATTTAAAAATTCCATAAAACTTAAAAATGATCACACTGTATATTGCGAACCACGAGGCGAATTCACAAAGGTTTATTGTTCAAAGAACTTTCTCTAACTGCTCGGCGGCCTTCGCTAATGATATGTTTGCTGCCCCTATTGGACTGTTCTTGTTATTAGGAACTTTACGAGCGTAAGAACCTTTTGTGAATACTAAACTGCTATAGCATCCAGCTCTGGGGTGCACAGCAATATTTTCTTTATAACACGCGAAAGCAGACGAGACTCCATCGGCACTGGCGTGAACTGAAGTGAGCTGCAAGTTAGTAACGCGCATGTCGGTCGTTGATGTCGCCATGTGTTTGTGGCGACATTCATGGTGACATTCAGCGCAATCGCGTTTCATCCCACTTTCACGGTAGACATGTTACGCCAATTTTCTATCCGTGCGGCTTCATAAAATATTCAGTGCCGTAAAACCGGAATATAGATCGAGATATTTTCTTGTAAAAATCGGGCTTAAGATATCCTACGTCACAAATATAGCAATATTTAGGAAAACCGCCGTGGTTGCTCAGGGGCTTTGGCGTTGCGCTCATAAGCACAAAGTACCAGATGAACTCACGGCCGCGGCGGCCGCATTTCAGTGGGGGCGACATGCAGAAAAACCCGTACACCATGGATTGGGTGAACGCTAAAGAACACCAGGTGGTCGTAATTAATTCGGCGTCCCCCACTAAAGCGCGCCTGATAATCACACTGCGGTTTTCGCAACCCCAAATTTTTAAATATCTTTTTAATGTTTAGCATAATGTGAATCGTCGTGTGGCAACCTACAGCGTGCATGTTGGCGAACGCATAGTCAAAGCCGCAGCTATATCCAAATATAATTTCTAGAATTTCATTTCCTGTCACCTCGTCTGCTTGCGTGCGCTCTTCCGATCAACCTCGTGTGTGATTTGGTTGTTGTTT
The DNA here is from genome assembly GCF_013339745.2 of Dermacentor silvarum. NCBI lineage: Eukaryota > Metazoa > Arthropoda > Arachnida > Ixodida > Ixodidae > Dermacentor > Dermacentor silvarum. The sequence goes on from NC_051155.1 coordinate 45,810,707, forward strand.
TAATGCGAATAGCCATCTTCTGATTACTTCCGACATTTTGAACCTATCTATCTATCTATCTATCTATCTATCTATCTATCTATCTATCTATCTATCTATCTATCTATCTATCTATCTATCTATCTATCTATCTATCTATGGAGCCTCTTCGTCAGCCCAGTGGTTTATATTGTCTACCTGCTTAGGCTACTAGGCATGTGCTCCTGGTCGTGATGGGTCGTCGTTGTTCCATAGTCGTCAGTCCAGTTTCGTGATGTCGTACTTTCGTCATGACGTCGTCGTCATGCCTTCTATCTTGACCAAGTAGTCCCAAGTTGTCTGATAGCTTGGACTTCATGTTATTTTAGTTTTAATACGCTTATGTTATCTGTTTTTTCATATCTCTGTGTGAAAAGGAGTAGCCGGCGCCAATTATAGGCGACATCATCTCCCCAGTACCATTTAACAATAAAAAAATTACTCCATCTCCCGCTAAAGGGAGCCATGTGTGGATGCGAAGCAGCGGGGAGATGGTTAGCTTGAGCGGGAGATGGTTTCGCGGCAGCGGTCCGAGCACTCATCGCGGCGCTGCACACGAGAAAGAATGAGGCGCGCGCGCTCCGTCATTTTCATACCGCTGAATTACCGTGGCGCCCCCAGCTATAGTATGCAGCTGTCGCACCACCTATCGTGCGCGCCGATCCGGATTCCTAGATGAGAGAAAGGGGGAAGCGTAGGAGAGGAGAGAGAGAGGGAGGGTACGCGCATGCGCTCTGGGGATGTGGGACGCGGGCGCCGCTCCGTACAGTAGAGGATTCCTAGAGGAGAGAAATGGGGGAGCGTAATAGAGAAGAGAGGGAGGGGGAGGGGACCTGCATGCGCTGTGGGGCTGTGGGAGGCCGCGGGACGCAGGACGGACAAAGCCCCCGCCATAAGCTGCTTCGCATCAAAAGAAAAAGCTTGGGCCACTAGGTAAGGGTTCGTGGTCGTGATGCCTTCGTGGTCATTGCATCGACATCATTATAGCTTTGTCGTCCGACACTCGTCATGCCGTCGTCGACACACCATGGTCGTCATACAGTCGTCATGCATTCGTTGTCACACCGCCTAGTGATGGCGTCGTGGTTGTTCTATCGCTGTCATTCCAGCTTCGTGATCATACTGTTTTCATGCTGCCGTAATCACTCCTCCTGCTCCGAGCCAGTGGTCCAAGTTCTCTAATAGCTCGGGCCACTAGGTATGTGTTCTGGGTCGCGATGCTCTTGTGGGCGTTGCGTCGTCCGTCATTCCAGCTTCGTCATCTGAATCTCACCATGCCGTGATCGTTATACGCCTTTGTTCGATCGATATCATTACTTCGTCATTGCGTCTGCGTCATTCAGTCGTCGTCGTGCATCCCTGCTCATCGGCAAGCGAGTGCCGTAGCAAAGTGGAAACGATATCGGAGTATGTCACATATACCTGAAGCAACCAATCCCTCATAATTAACGCTACAAGTCTTATTTAGCAGTGGCTTCAGTAACATATGTCACTACCTTGCTGGATTGCTAATCGAGTATACTATCGACAGTCATCTTGAGATGAGTTCTGCCGTACTTTTTCGCCTGGTGACCGATGAGTTGCCGGCACGCGGAGAGTTCTCAGCCGCGTTCAAGAAAAATATTGTACACTTCGTGAAGGAAATGGCAACATGGCCGCTCGGTGCCAGAATGGCGTGTCTGAAAACAAGTGTGCGATATTGGCAGGCACCGAACGGAATACTGTGTCGGCATCCAGCTCTAGTAAAGCATCGTGACCACTCGCATACAGAGACCACTTGATAGAAGTGAGGACGGTGCACTGTACAAGGCGTCCGGCGATAAATGCTCGCATTTTTACGGCACTTCTGCGAGTTCGGATAAGTGAGACTGCAGCTCCGATGATGGATGAGCGATGCCTGTCTTGAAAATAAACGCGTGCCGACGATTTCGGTGCTGTTTTCCTCTTGTTTCATTTCAAGCTTAGAGATTGACCTATATTTCCGCTCGACACACACACACAGGTATTCATATATATATATATATATATATATATATATATATATACACGGTGTCCTAGCTGTAACGCAGCACGATTAAAAAAAACAGAAAGGCGTTACGCGATGCAAACGTAGTGCGTATTGTTTCCAATGCAGTGGAGTAGCCGCCTATATATATATAAAAAATTCCCGATACAGCTTTCTATTGCTCAATACCTGCTACATAAATGTGTTTTTCCGAGCGTCAAAGAAGCCCGCGAATACATGCGGAATTGCGGCGCGACTGGCCGCTCGAGGCATTTGCGTGTATTCGCAGGTTTCTTTCAGGCTCGGAAAAACGCGTTTATGTAGCATGTATTGAGCAACAGAAAGCTGTATCGGGAGTTTTTCAATTTTCTCGATGACCTTCTCATTGACACTTTGATAATTAGGACAGTAATTGTCGAGTTAGATAATTAATTGCAATTACCTAATTAAATCTCAGTAACGAAAAAATTACTGGAGGCTACTCCACTGCTCTACTCCAAGAACCGGTTCTGCCTCAGGGACAACAGATTCTTCTTAATCTGAATTCTGAATTTAGATTCTGAATGTGAATATGTTCTATTTGTGGTTGCATCTAGTTCTAGGATCTGGATCACAGGAATCGGTTGTGTTCCAGATTACAATCCGGATTTGGTATTCAGAACAGATCCAGTACAAATTCGATCAAAAAATATCGATTCAATCTGAAAACAGAAAGCAGATTCAAGCCGGGATTGATTCAGCGATAGCCAGCAAACATTGCAATGTCGCAGATATTTCTTGGATACTTCCAAGGCGAAGGACCGTTGCATCAAAGCTTTTAAGCATACATTTTATCATTTTTAGCAAAAATAGATATTCGTCATGGCAGCTCACAGTCTTGCAAGAAGAAAAGCACAGTAGATAAAGATGCAGGTTTTTGGCAATACGTGAGACTGGAGCAACAGAGTCGAAACCTTATATCTAAGACATAGCAATATTTCTTTAACTCTAGCTTCTATGGATGTATCCTACGCACTTGGGGATGTACATTGATTCCTTCACCATAAGGTCCAACTCAATCATTTATGGACTAGCTTAGAAAGAACCAGTGGTATCGAAGGCTTCATTTTAAAAAGTCGATGCTGCCTTGAATGCCGGGACTCCTTTCTGAGGATGTCGTTTAGATAACCCTGCGAAAAAGAACCTTTGTATAAGCCAGCGAAAGGAAGTGCGACACTACGTAAAAAAAAAGAAGTAAATAAAATAAACGCTAACCGCGTCCTGAAGGTCGTGGGACCTTATACAAAAGCCCGTTCTTGTTTGCTTTGCTACGCCGGAACCAATCTTGTAGAACTCACAATATTCCTCATGTCGCCATAGATGAACTACATCAATTCAGACAGACAGAAAATGAAATGCACGTCGGTTTAACGGTGCTTTTTGGGGTTTGTCATTTTATTTTTTTATAACAGACGTCATCCGAGATGACTAGCTGTTTGGACTTACACGAAGTATTTTTTTCCTCCCTTCGAAGAAATCGCAGTTGCAAAGAAGTGAACATCAGCGAGCTGCATTGCTGACTTCATGTTCTTGCTCATCTCCATTGAAGCCACGGCAGCACAAACTTTCTCAGGGATCTTGTTACGCAGGCGTTTTTCCTGCAATAGCGAGCTGCTTTTTTGTGAGCACCGACTCTTTTTTTTTTTCGAATAATTTTGTTCTTGCTTTTGCTGCCTTTCGGCTTTGCTCTCTCTTAGGTTGTTTTTCTACGTTCTCGCTGCGCCTAGTCTGTCGCGTTCTATATCCCGACTTTTATAAATAACATTTCCACTGAAAAGATAAAAAAAAGACTTTTGAAGAACTATGCTTTTTTGTTACTTGGTTTGCGGCATATTTATTGCGTGCCTAAGGAGGGGGCATTCAATTTGCTGACAGAGAAATTTGATATCATCCTGGTTCGGCAAATTCTACACTGGGGAGAAAACTTTTAAGAGGTACCAACCTAGGGACTGCTAGAAGTGACAGTTATAAGAACTGACTTATGAATAATAAGTAATATAAGCTACTTCCTCAAGTGTTACATAAGGGACCTGCACGCTTTCATTTCAGTGGCTGCGTGTGCCACTGGATAAGCTATTCTAATTATAAACACAATAAAAAGTCTTCCTAAAAATCATTAATGTACTATACGTACAGACGAATCAACGGAAACAAGCCAGTCTCTAGGCACTGCATTGAAAGTTTACTCAGGAACGCAGTCATCAGCACGAGTTTTTTAAGCGAAATGCTTTTAGCTTCCGTTGTTAGCGACCTTCAAGTGACCTTGATCCAAAAGCCAGAGCCGTTATCCGGGCAATTAAACGAGAACATCCGTACATCGTCACGAGAAGAAAACAAGATCATCCGGGCAACCAGTCAAAAGTTAAGAAAATGCGGTCTCTGGCCTCCAACCTTTTGTACAGGACCGGATTACATACGCTAGTTACTTCCCAAACAAGTTAAAAAAATATTGCGTCCGATTTCTTTTTATAGTTTGTTCACAATATCACCAAGGAGATTTTAGAACCTCCATGAATATTCCTCAAGCTGTAACTTCCAGTACGCCGAAGTTTTATTCGTCATTTCCAATAGCGACGTGCTTAGAAAACTTTAATTTCATTTAAATATGTGAGGGTTTAGATTTAGGAAGATAATAAAAAATGTACTAAGGCATGACTAACTTTATTGAAGGCATTAGAGAAATAAAGCAAAACGTAGTAGGAAATAATTCCAGAATGTAGCGCAGTATTCAAATCATAAGTTAAAATTGTTAGCTGAATTTCACAGCAAAAATTCTTACGAGAACCGCGTTGTTGAGGTGTGAAAAACTTATTTTCTAGAAAATATATTATGTTCTAGAATTTTGGAAGGCGCCAATGTGAGGGAAATAGGACGATAGTTATGAATATAAAGATTTAATCTGGACTTGTGGATTGGTGCTGTTTTAGTAGTTAGCCAGTCTCTAGGAATGGTTGCACATTTAAGTGACTAAAAAAGGCAGTGTACAACGATAGAGGAGTATTGAAGAGTCCTTTGTTTATAAATTTACTACTTACCTTCTCGCTACCAGTGGACAGTGATGTTTCAAGCCCGGTAATAACAGCGCAGACGCCCTCCGACGTACGAGAATGTATAGAGTCCATCCGCACAAAGTTAAAAATGATTCGAACGAAGATGAGCCTTTCTTACTTGATGGATCAGATAATAATTTGTTACGTGTGATATCCTAGGACAGTGCTGATCAAGAACCAAATTTCTTTCAGGTGTTAAAAGTGATATTGCAAAATGATTCGAACGAAGACGAGCCTTTCTTACTTGATGGATCAGATAATAATTTGTTACGTGTGATATCCTAGGACAGTGCTGATCAAGAGCCAAATTTCATTCAGGTGTTAGAAGTGATATTGCATTATGTTTGACGCCCCGCGTGGTGTCTCAAAACTGCTTCGAATTATTTTTCAACATGTCCGGAAGCACGTGGTTAAAAATGTTAACATATGCAGTTTTAATTCGGCATGATAAGTAGCATTAGACATGCAGCTGACCCATATGGGCGAGCAACAGGGAAAATTATTTAATATGTTTTTTTTTCATTTTGAAAGGTGGTTTAAGGTCTGTTATACCATGGGACACTTTTGATACAGTGAACTTTTCTAGAGGATATGTATTTCTGCGTTAATTTTAAAATCCTTATTCTTCAACAGGACCTAGTTCTCTTGCACTGTTTCGTTAATATATTCACGCATAACGCCATCGAAAAGTCATCATCGAAAAGGTCTAAGTTAATGGCATAGAAGTCGGCGTTGCTGTTATCTCGGATTGTTTCGAAACAATCCCGTACCATGGAAACTGGCAGCGTGTGTACATCATTGAACTACCGTGTGGTCGCTAAGGCCTGGAATGGGAGTAATCAAAGAAATTATATTTGGAGGCTTAGTTAAGAGAGCGGTCAAGAAGCGATGATGTGGTGGCCGTTTCGCGTGGTTGAAAATTCACGATATTACAAAGCTGGTATCAGCCATACAATTTGTTTCATCTATAGATGTGCCTTGCGAAGTCGTATATCGCAGTCTTAGTACTAACATAAGGCAATCAGTTAAGTTGTTAGTGATGTTTCATATATGCACGATTATGCATTTCGTTTTCCCGCGCAAGTATTGTCGACTACTTTCGGTAGCATAGCTTCAGTAGTGGAATTGGGTTATCTGCCACAGGCAATTTCTGAAAATACTGTTATGTATACTAAAAATTAAAAAGAAAAGAAAAAACACACATGTCGCTTTCTCTGCCTCAGTGAGAAAACCTGATGCACGGTATTGTGCAGGAGCGCGAGAAAACCAAATCAGGGGATAGTTACCTGCAGAGATCAAATTATTTATGACCGGAAAGTTAACCCACCATTTCAGGCGAATAAGCCCTTGTAAATTGAAATTTACTTCATTGGATTCAGTCTTTTGAACGAATTCTTTCAAAAAAAGCTGAGATACTTCCTGGGCTCCATCGAAATGGTTAATACACTGGCGCCGGCATTGTCCATTTCGCAATTATAGCAATGTACGTATTCCTCTATAAGCCCACTTATGTTCTAAATATCGACAAATCAGTGCGCATACAAGTTCACCAGAACCACCGCGCCAGCCCAAACAAGTGGTTTCACAATCTTTTTATGAAAATACTTGTCTTCGTTTCTGGTTCCTTCGTTGTCGCTTAGGAGAACTGATTATTCCTATTTCTTGAGAATGCAATATGCTCTGATTTTCTCGCAAGAGCAATTAGAGCTGCTATCTTGACTATTTATTTTATTTACCTAAATTATGCCTTTAGTGTACCCTCAGGACGGAAGCATACGAGAGGAATGTGCTTGAATACATTGTTATTGTGGTTATGTGTTGTGAAAACATATATGCACTTGAAAGAGAGGAAATGAAAAACAAGGAGTAGGCTGGAAAAGGCCACCGGAAGGGTTACAACGCCTGCCTACTCTTCAAAAAAGAAGGGACAGTAACATATAAACGGAAGATAAGAAGAAGGGCAGGAATGTTGAAGATAAATATATCAGATAACATAGACATACCAATAAACAAAACAATGATAAAAACACAAACTCTGAAAACGACGCAATAAGGAAAAAAGGATACCATTAATCGCGAGCTAAAAAAAAGCTATTGGAACAAAATAGCGCCGATCAATTAAAAAAACAGTATGGACTGTATTTCTTAAGGGGGAATGACCGCAAAATTCGAACAAATGTCTTGTTTATTTTACTTTATGTTAACGCTAAAAATATTCCTGTACATTTGGCATATCTTTTCACCAAGAAGCTCGTATGCGCGCTAGTGGTGGTGCGTAGACATTCGAATGCGCATAATACTTTTGAGATAGAGTTAGCGACGTAGTGTGCAGGTAAGGTTTCAGGTTGTCGGGTTACGCTAATAACTCAAATTTTTTTTCGTGTATAAAGGTTCATGGTAAATGTAGATTAGAAAAACGAGTGGAGGCCAAGGGCAGATCCTCGTGTACACCTGAGAGGATGTATAGGGCTCCGAGTAAAGTCCGTATAATTGGCAGTGAGAAACTGGTAACGACTCAGAAGTATTCAAACCACGCAAGTAGAGTATGGAACTTGGTTTTAGTAACTACAACTTATACATTAGGAATCATCGTCAACTTAAACCGCAACCGCCGAAAACAAGTAGAGTAGCTTCTTTGCCGCCCAAAGAACGAAGCGTTGACAATAATAGCAAGACATCATCAATTACGCGAAGTAAAGGCAGTACAAATTGCAGGAAGTATTGGCCTACTAACTAAACACGCCTGGTGTCACGAGCGCTAATAATACATGAGCGAATTTATTTCTATGACTTCGAACACGTGCGTTCAGGTGATCAAGCGCGGGTGCGCTCGTCCCTTTTTTTTTGTGTGTGTGTGTGTACGCGTTTTGAACGCCTACTTAACCATCATCATCATCATCAGCCTATATTTTATGTCCACTGCAGGACGAAGGCCTCTCCCTGCGATCTCCAATTACCCCTGTCTTGCGCTAGCGTTAGCGTAAGACAGGGGTAGACTTAACCATAAGCCATACCAAACACATCAGCCGCAAATCGTTCAGGTAAACATCTCGGTGTGACGTGTGGGCTTAAAGGGAGAGTTCGATTTCTTCTAGCGCCATAAAACTTTGGAACAGCTCGTTCCGAGAGTAATTAGTTGACATAGGGAGAGCAAGAAGTAGTCAAGCGCAAGAAAGCACAAACAGACATACGCGTCTACTAAATCACCGTAGTCGGCGCTAAAAGCTGTCGCCAGTTACGATGTAGCAGGAATGATTCAGTGGCCGGTGTGTGTGTTTGCAGAGTGCTCAGATTGTCCAATATTGCAGTGTCCACGTGACGCTGATGTCTCGTATTCCACATCTACGGTGCAATAAAAAGAGCGCTGGCATTCATTCTACAGCCTTGGTTCCCTCGCGATAGCAATCATGCGTGGCCACAGAGGCAATTTCGTGTTGCAAAGAAAATGTCATCCGAGCTTCATACCCTCCTGTGGTAGGCGAGTAGACAATATAATATGTCTATGCTTCGATAAACCTGTTCACGAAGGCGAGTAATGGCGTTGATTGGGAAAGTTACGATGCCAATGTCAGAAGTAATACTTTCAGCTGAATTCCTCGGCGCTTGATCTTGCCGTTCATAGAACCCAATCACAGACAAAAAAAAAACGAAAAAAAAAACGTCATGCCTTTTAACTGTTATATTAAACCAAATGTTTGTTCTGTTTGCGTTGCCTCCCGGTGGCATGGGCGGTTGAGGCGAGAGAAACGGTCACAATAAGCTGAAAAACTTGCTGCCGACCACCAACAATGACATGTATGTCCTTGATGATCTATAATTATAATTCTAAAATAGGTCATAAGATGTTTTAGTAATAATTTATTATATTCGTATACACATCAGTAGGAAAGTTTCGCATCATGCTCCTTTTCGCTCATTCAAACAGTACACAACTAGTTGTGCCAGATTGAACAAACACATAGAAACTAACACACCATAATAATAATCCTAGGACACCTAAGCACTTCTAATTAGTTGTGAATGCGAAAGCATTAATGTCCATTTGAACACCGCTGAGCGGTCCTTCGAGTTTGGCTTAAGGGTATGTTATCGAGTTTTTCGATTATATTGGGGCGGGTTATTTTAACAGCGAAGCTGTTTAAGCCAGCCGTTATTTGTGGTGCGCATCGGGAAGCTACCAAGAAAGAAAATAAAATCAACTTTCTTGTTGAGGCGGGATTCTAGCCCGCGTACCCCCGGTCCCAAGGCGAGCGGTGTAACCACTAGGCTATAAGCCACGCTTGCAGGCCATGCGTTCATGCGAACAATATAATTTTTATTTTATTTTATTTTTTTATTTTTGGTGCGGGTTGTCGCTGCTACGCGTCGCGCCTCTCCCATCGCGTGTCTCCTCGCGCGCTAGGACGCGTGTATAGGGCATGTTTCCACTACAATCTAGCAAGCGCTGGCGTGGCTCATTGGTAGAGTAGCTGATTCCCGCGCAGCTGGCCCTGCTTCGATCCCGGCGGAAACTGCGAATTCCGGGCGATAGCGGCTACGGACACCGGCGGTGGCGCTGACGGACACCGCCGCCAACCGAAACGGTTCTTAGAATGAGCCCATAACACCTTACGCTATTAAATAACTGATGTGTAATCAACATTTCAGAACTCCAAAGCATGCCGATTTTAGCGAGACTCAGAATATCAGCTGTGATTCCCGCCTACCATGCTAAGCAGTTATCGACAGAGAGGTAAGGACACTAAGGCAATCACGGCCACTGAACGCTATTAGGGAGTTTTATAGCCAGTGTGCCCAAACGGCTTCGTGTACCCAAAACTAGCGACAGCCGCACTGCGCATTCGCCCATCCAAGCACCATTTTGTTATATTTAAAAAAAAAAGGGGGGGGGGGGGGAGAAAAGGAGAACTAAAAAACAAACAAAAAAACTTGGCTGAGATGTTCACAGCAGCGTATGCTACCCACCGACTATGTTATTGAATTCACCACGCCCGAGGGACGTTCAGTACCCCTTTAACTCCCTCAGCAATCTGGCCATTATGGACGCCTTTCTTACTGGTGTAGTTTTTAACGGGACAGCGTTTAGGGCCCCGTGTCGCAGAAAATCCGGCGTCGGCAACCGGCGTCGGCGTGCTATGTCGGCGGGTGGCGGAGAAAATCATCCCCAACCACGCATAAATGGAAACACCCAGAGATGCGCCTATGCGATTTAAGCGCAGGCGAGACAAGTACGAAATTCTTTGCCCTATTCAAATTGCAACAAACTCCTTTTCAAGTGTAGATTGACAATCCGCTACGCAGGCCGTCCGAATATACTTAGGTACATGTATATGCCCCGCCTTCTTATATGACATGCGGTATATGCGGGTTATATTGCCACACCATTGTGTCATTATTGTTGCTCATACCTTGTCTTGCATTCTTGGCAAAGCTATTCCTCGAAATATTGAGAATGACAAGCCACAAACAAAAGTCATGAAACAAAACACCCACAGCGCATGCCTTTTATGTTAAATCTTCTCAGACTTAAATATTAAAAGTACGAAACAAAAACGGAAACCTGAAAATTATGCAATTTCTTTGGCATGGCTGGTGCAATATCGCCAGAATCGCCCCACACAAGAGGCCGCGTTTCTATACCAGAAAGCTCGGCTTCGTGCATAGCGTACGCCGCCAGTGTTTCCCGGTAACCATTACGGATGCTTAAGCTGCAGTTGTCGGGAAGCGTGAGAAGCAGTCAGGGATCTTTGAATGCTATCGCGTTGCACTCTTAAAAGCGAAGCTTAAGCATCCTCTGGTTTTGATTAGTTATTACAGTTAGCACGAGTTAAGTCGTAGGCTCCGTTTGAGCGGTGAATTAAATTTTATGCGTAAGTGTCAAATGACCCACTGAGCAAAATGCAGCTCCACTAAAGTGAAACCTGGGGAGGTGCTAAGCATGCAGTGATGCACCGCTAATGAGCTTAAACTGCCTTAAGCAGTGGCTCACAACCCCGTAAACGCGGCCTCCCCATTATGACGACAAAAGAGAAGTTAAATTCTACGCTGGAATGTTGAGCCGCAACGACGCCTGCTGTGGAAGAAGACTACGACGAACGCCTGAGCAGTGGCACGAGTGCGTGCCGAGCGCGAGCACGAGCCGCTTGCTTACCGCGACTACGACAGGAGGCATCGACAGCCGGGCACATAAGGTGCTTCGCACCTAAAAAATCTAGGCATTTCTAGAACGCGCCGGTGAATAACACAAGGACAGTAGAATTCGAGAAGCGTCAGCGTTCAACGGCGTTTAAATCCAGTGCTCGTACGACAGCAAGCTAACACTGATTGGAATAATTAAAAACCCCTTACTCAATGCGCTTTCGGCCTGCAAGGTATTTTAAATAAATAAATAAATAAATAAATAAATAGAATTCTTTAGTAGTCTTTAGATCCGCACACTAGGGGCAGGAACGCACAACCACGGAATAGACAGACGAGAAACTACTTTTTTGTTGTCGTTTTTCCTGCCGACAAGAGGGAAACTGACACGCAAATTTATGTCACTAGGTGTCATTTGTAAAGGTTACTCGTATCTGTTAAGAGGAAATCGCCATACTGGTAACAAAAGATATAAGGAAACTTCAAGTAAGTGTAAAATCGACAGTGTCGAACGCAAGGATCAGAAAATCGAAAGCAAGAATCAGAAAGACAAGGACCTCAATCATTAGACCCCCGGTTTGCTACCCTACACCAAGGGCAAGAGAAAAGAGGAATACAAAGAAAAAAGTGGTCGCAGTTTCACCTGAAAGGCGAAGCATCAATTGCGATAGCAAACTTGTAGAGAGCTATACGGAGTAATGATATTAGCTTTATCAGCTGTATAAACTTGGACATGCAGCAGCATCGGCAACACGCAGAACTGTTGTCGACGCCATCGGCGTTTTGCCCGCGTTCGCTCAAAATGCGTGCGGCGTTGGTGACTGTTGCCGGAGCCTGTGATATAAATAGGCACTTGGTGCCGCAGCTAAACGTCGCCTCCCTTCCCTCCCCCTCCCCCACGGCTTCTCGCGCGTCGGAAGAAGGTGCGTTTGCTCTACATATATGGTGATTGTAAAGGAGAAAAGAGACGCCTACTTCTGCAGCCCTTAAGCGAGCACGGCGCGGAACGCGCGTTTGTTCTCCGCCGTGCGTTCACTCCCCGTGAAAGACGCGCCCCTCGCGCCCTTTCACTCGCACATACAGCGTTCGGCGCGCGATTTTGTTTGGCGCTGAGCCGTGCTCCCTCAAGGGCTGCAGAAGATAGCGCCAACCTTTCCCTTTCCCTCAAGAACCACTTACCTACCGCGATTTTGAAGATAGCGCCAACCTTTCCCTTTCCCTCAAGAACCACTTACCCGCGATTTTGGCGCTGAGCCGTGCTCCCTCAAGGGCTGCAGAAGATAGCGCCAACCTTTCCCTTTCCCTCAAGAACCACTTATCATCGGCGACGATTTCTTCTCCAAATGACGTCATACGGAACCTCACGGCGACGGCGACGGCGACGGCTACGGCGACGGCTACGGCGACGGCGACGCCGACGGCAGAAATCTGCTTTTGAGTGTCCATATAATTGCTATCGCAATAAAAATCACAGCATATCCACGGGATGAATGATGATGAGTGGGCGAAGCTCCGGAGGGAATCATCGGATCTCCCGCTTAAGGGGACGCTAGCACAAACGCGTTAGAAACGTGCAGTACTCTCTAGTAAGGGGGAGCGGCCACAGCGTCTTACGCAGCCATTTACACATGCCGGAACGTGCACCGCGTTTGCCGACGCCATCACATGACTGCTGAGAGAGTATACCCCCCGTATTCATGAAGGCTCCTCGACTTGAACTTGACTTGCCACCGCTTTGGGCAGCGCGTTCGAAACGCGTTGAAGGTAAGGCGGAGAGGCCACAGCGTCTTACACCAGCTTCTTACACGGGCCGTAACGCGCTAGCACAAACGCGTTAGAAACGCGCTAGAAACGCGGCATTTCGTTAATGTTGGGTATTTATTGCCATCGTGGTGCGTGTGTCCATGTCCGCTTCGTGGCGTAGTGGGCTAACGCCGCGCGCTCAGAAGCGAGGGGTCTCTGGTTCGATTCCGCGCTACGGACACAACTTCGGAATTTTTTTTCTCATTTTTCTCAGACTGGTTACACACTACTGGTTACACACTACTACTACGACGACGGGGACGGAACGGGTGCCGCTATAAGGAGCTTCGCCCCTAAAAAATCAAGAGGCTGAACAGTGCCTGCACGCGGGTTGATGCATACGAGGACTATAAACGATTACTCAGGCCGGTGCACTTCAAGGAACTGCACCAATGCAAGCATACCCTTTCTCACTAGCGACGGATGTGTCCACGGTCCGAGTATCATTGACTCAAAAAATAGTTTTGAGTTGATCCTGTTTGTTAGAGAAACACGTAAGAAAGGTCGTGGAGGTTAACCAGGGGCGCTATAACGTAAAATGATTCCAAACTGTTTACATTCCAAACTCCTGACGTCCAATTTACGTAACCACCGACGCAAGCATCGGGTGGTGACCCGCAGCGTTATCTGCACAACCCAATCAAACACTCTCCTAGTTTAAAGGAGGTCACCTTTGTTCGCTTTCAAAACCAATAACATTGTCTATACTCAGCGGTTTTTCTTATCTAATTGGCTGACAAGAGGCGATGAGCCCTCTTTAGTGGAGAGGGTTTCGATAGGGCCGAGCCAGCACAGTGAAAATAGATAACCGCATGAAGAGGGTGGTGCCGGCTTTTCCAATTCGTCTGCTTCGCCTTACTTTGCTTGCGGTGGCTGGTCGAAAATCGCGGCGGCGTGCAACGGAAGGATAATAATGCCGCTAAAACGGATCCTCAGCAAGGAAGAGTTGGCAGAGCGATGTCATATGCATGCCGAAAGGGCTCGATAACGTTTTACTGCCACGCAAAAAGGTTTATCATGCGCAAATAAATCCATGCTCACCAGCAGGTGCGAGTAACGAGGGCCTGAGCGATCGGCAGTCAGCCCTCTTCTATTCCTTTCGGAACGGGGCAGTCTGTGGCTATGTTCGGCATATTAATGCATGTTTTTTCGCGTACGCGTCGCTTTGACGTGGTGAGTTTTCGCGGTTTTGTGAGGTCGCGTGACAGACAGGCGAAGTGGGCGTAGCCAGAAAACATTCGACCAATAGCAGAGGGCTAATGGTGAAAAGGCGTCGATTCAGGAATGATTATTATGCGGTTTTATCATGCATAATCAGTATGTACACGTTATATCCGAAGGGGAGCTGTCGTGGTTTTCGTGACGTCGCATGACAGACAGGCGATGTTGGGAGTGGCCCGAAAATGTTTTGACCAATCGTGGGGCGTGATTGCAGAAATTGGAATCAAAACATTTGGAATCATTTCACGTTATAGTACCCCAGAGCTGCAAATCTGACTTGCTGCCCTATACTGAGGGAAGGTGGCGCTATCAAGATAAGAAGAATGCACAGAGAGAGAGAGAGAGAGAGAACGACAGAGCGCTTTCACTCGTGCATACGGCTCGCGGCGACGATTTTATCGCCCTTGGAATCTATACGAAACCTCACGGTGACGTTGACGGCAGAAATCCGGTTGAAGTGTCCATATAATGGCTATCTCAATAAAACAAACTGTAGCTGATTTCTACGTCGCCGTGAGCGGTGATAGAAGCGATCGTCGATGGGACCGGCGAGGTACCAGCCCTACGGCGACGCCGCCGATCTGAGCTGTTGGCCGCGGCCGTCCGATCGCTCCAACTCTGTACTAACACTGTAGATTTTATTTCGCGCTCGAAATTTAAGTGACACGTTTAGGCGCGTTTATGACATCCACATTGCAATTAACGCTTCTGTGACCGTGCTGCTTGCGTATGTGAACGTGTGATAGGATATCTACACTGCAGGTGGCTCAATTCTTTGAGATCAAAATAAATTTGAATGTGACGAGCTTTGTGGGGTACCTGCTCGCTTGACATTCATTCAAAGCTAATCCTAATCTAGCTTTCCCAGAGTGCGGCAAGAAATTGTAATGACAGGCTAATAACTATCGCAAGATCATATATAAGTTGGCTAATGCACATCACTCAAAATAAAAGAGAAGCTTAACGGTTACGAAATCTTTTGCACATAATGGATGATCTGGTATCAGAATCCTACTTTCGCTTGTTACCGCGGCGGCCCATTGCTTGCGACAGTTTTCATCAACAGGAAACCTATGAAAACTTTAGCCTCTTCCGTAGTTCGACGCAACTCAGCTCGTCGACATACTGCGTTTCCTTCGTTGTAAAATCACAGATAAAGACCTCAAAGATGGAACCGCACAACCACCCACAAAACCCGGCTGCTGTGGTAGGCGCGACATGGGCGTGCGGCTCGGCGGCGGACTGCCTACTAGGCGAAACTAAATTCCGATGACAGCGCCACCGCATGTTAGTGACGTAGTGCCGTGGTGTAGGTCTACGCAACTGTACAGGAATTGGTGATGCAGGGGAGGAGGGGGACGTGCATATAGTCGTAGTGTCAACTTTAAGTAAACGTTCCAAGTACTATACATGCTCAAGTGCATTTTCTTTACAATTATTTATTATGTTTTATTTTTGGTACTGTCACATCGTCTGTCACACAAATTGTCACGCAAACGTCACACTCACGTGTGCAATGGTTTATTTCACGTCGTTTTTTCAAACTTCTTCAGATTTTTCTGAAAGAACACAAACAAGGGGCGCTATAACGTAAAATGCTTCCAAACTGTTTTGATTCAAATTTCTGCAATCAGCCTCCACGATTGGTAAAAACATTTTCGGGCCACTCCCAACTTCGCGTGTCACGCGACGTCATGAAAACCACGATAGCTCCCCATCGGATATAACGTGTATATACACGTCGATTATGTACCCGCCGTGGTTGCTCAGTGGCTATGGTGTTGGGCTGCTGCGCACGAGGTGGCGGGATCGAATCCTGGCCACGGCAGCCGCCTTTCGATGGGGGCGAAATGCGAGAACATCCGTGTACTTAGATTTAGGTGCAGGTTAAAGAACCCTAGGTGGTCCAAATTTCCGGACTCCCCCACTAAGGCGTGCCTCATAATCATATCGTGGTTTTGGCACGTGAAATCCCATAATTTAATTTTTAACACATTGATTATGCGTGATTAAACCACACAAAAGAAAAACAATCATTCCTGATTCAACGCCTTTTCACCATTAGCCCTCTGCTATTGGTCCAATGTTTTCTGGCTACACCGACTTCGCTGTCTGTCACGCGACCTCACAAAACCGCGAAAACTCACCACGTCAAAGTGACGTGTAGACGAAAAAAAATTCTTTAATATGCCGAACAAAACTGACAATTTTTATGTATAGCCACAGACTGCCCCGTTCCGAAAGGATAGAAGATGGCTGCCCGCCGATCGCTCAGGCCCTCGCTACTCGAACCTGCCTGTGAGCATGTAATCATTTGCGCATGATAAACCTTTTTGCGTGGCAGTAAAACGTTATCGAGCCCTGTCGGCTCGCTAACGACATCGTTTAAGACGTCGCTTTGCCAACACTTCCTCGCTGAGGATACGTTTTAGCAGCATTCTTATCCTTCCGTTGCACGCCGCCGCGATTTTCGACCAGCCACCGCAAGCTAAGTAAGGCGAAGCGAACCAATCGGAGAAGCCAGCACCTCCCTCTTCATGCGGTTATCTATTTTCACTGTGCTGGCTCGGCCCCATCGAAACCCTTTCCACTAGAGCGTGCTCCTCGCCTCTTGTCAGCCAATTAGATAAGAAAAACCGCTGAGTGCAGACAATGTTATTGGTCTTAAAAGCGAACAAAGGTGACCTCCTAAAACGAAGAGATTGTTTGATTGGGCTGTTCCGACAACGCTGCGGGTCACCGCCCGATGTTTGCGTCGGTGGTTACGTAAATTTGACGTCAGGAGTGTGGAATCAAAACAATTTGGAATCATTTTACGTTATAGCTCCCCAGGTCATTTTAATGCGCCTTTCAGAAGGTTCCAGTGAATAAAAAATATCTTCTAACGCTTCAGTATACAACCAGTATCGTGTTCCAACTGCGAAATTCAATCCTGTATACAGACCAAATTTAACGCACGATGCCCAGTGTCACGAATTCAAGAAAAATCTAATAGGCACGATGTTCCCATTACCACGATGAAATTTCTGGATACTTTCTTAGTAGATTTATTCTTTGTGGGCCCTCCGTAGGTGATTAGTTTTATAAAAGTCTTGTATCTGATGGACTTTAGGGCAAGGAATGGAACTAAAAGTGAGAGCCTAATGAGATGAGCGTGGAGTCATTAACTTTCAACTTCCCGTTATTTTTTCGCGTCGTCGACCGAGATAGCAAATGAGACTTGCCTTAAGAAATGCCCTTTTTGTTATTTAAATTCTGGAGATACCACTGAATGCCGGGATTTTGGTTTTGTCAAGAATTTTCGAGAATAGCTATTCGAGCTTTCTTGCGCATACTTCCGCGACTAGGTAGAAATGGACCACATGAGGAGTAAAAAAATACTAAAACTGGGACGTGATTTAGCAGCACTCGTGAAATCAGGTGGCGATCCAGACTAAGTACCAACCAGACAAAAACATATTTTGTCATTATTCAAGCGATCCCTTGAATCTTCAATTTCACGGGTGTTGCCATTCGGTGTTCACGTTGCAATGCAGCACTGAGCGTACAGCTGTTCTCGACGCTCGCGTGCTTTGTTCACTTTTGACTGTGCACGCACAACTCAGAGAAAGGTTAGAAGTAATTGCAGGGCGTTGGGCTCATTTCATATACTTGATCTTTGCTTTCTTCACGGCTGAAGTTGGCTTAGGACATGTCTTCTGCCGGCATACGGGCAGTGATGACAGGTGTCTCAGCGACGACGGTGACTTGTACTTCGCATGCAATATTCAAGGCACGACATCTCCAATGACGGACACGAGCAGCGGTCGAAGTGATGACGTGGGCGATGAGAAGTACGGTCGCCCTGAATGTGTGTTTTCCAGCGAAAGAAAGGTGACGCGAAATGCACGAAGGCTTTCTGCACCGCGAAATGTGAGGACGCAGTGGCAGGCATTTCTACCTAAGAATGAAAACGTCCTTTCTGGCTTTTTTTTTTACTTTTTTTGTTGCGAAAGCGTAAAATGGCCCATTCAGCGAAAAAGCCGGCGGTGTCTGCAGCTGCAAACGGCACCTAACTTTCCACTGGCTGTGACGCCACGTCACGAGCGCACCTCGTGACGTTGTCTCACGGTTTCTGACTCGGGCCTCGACGGAACAGAGCGGGCTTAAGGAATACGTGCTGTCACGTTACCACGCCAGGTGACGCGTGAAGGGAGAGGGCATCGCCGCTAAGCCACTTCAATGCCGCTCTCGCTGTCGGAAGCCTGTATTATCCGCGAGTTCCCTGTCCGCGCAAGCTCTCGCCTGCGTTCTAACTGCGCCTCGATAGAAACAAAGGAAAAATTGGAGGGCGCTTAAGCTTCGCCTTTAAGAGAATAGAACGCGATAGCGTAATCGAGACCCGTTCGCATCGCATCGTTCGCATACGGCAAGTAGGCTTCATTCACTGCAACACTGAACGTGGGAAAGCCAGCTTACGAAGACCAACCTTACACTGATCCTCTTAAAGTCGGCTTCACTTTTAAACAGAAATGCATTGCTGGAAAGAAGTTTTTCCAGGGGCAATATAAGTGGTCATATTAAAATGTGTAGTCCCTAGCACCGTTTTTGATATTCTAATATTTGTTTGCCATTGCCACGACGCGCGCGCGTGTCCAAAACGAATTAGCAGGCGAAGTCGAATTTGACCTACCTAGGATGCGAGCGTAATCTGGATATCATTTTCGCAAGTACCCGAACGCGCAGCTGTACGTCTGGTAGAAATGCTGGAAAAGGGGTTTATGTGTGAGTTTCCACGTAGCAGAATGATGTTTTCTCGTACATTCAAATTACAATCCAACGCCGATTGGTAAACAATCCGACGGCGAATACGACGCCGAATGGTAAAGTCGTACTTTACCATTTTTCTGAGGGATTACACTGTGAGAAATGCAATTTTTGTTCACCAAAACATTGCAGCACGTAGGAGCCTGCGCGGTGCGGGGTGGTTGGGGATGATTTTCTCCACCAGCCGCCGACATCGCACGCCGACACCGGTTGCTGACGCCGGATTTTCTGTGACATGGGGCCCTTAACGCTGTCGCGTTAAAATGCGTCAAGCATGTCAACGCAATCGCTTGTCCGCGAGAAGTTCAAAACTCGATGAACCGCACAGCGGCGTTCAATTGTACATTCATGCTTTCGCGTTTCACAATTCAAAAGAAGTGCTTAGGTGTCTCCAGATTTTATTTAGTTTTGTTTAGTTTTAGAGCAACGGCGGACTTCCGCAGTGGTTCTCGTGCGACGGTGAAGGCCGGCATGCGACGACGTACTCGATATCAGATGTCAATGCAATGCAACGTATGTCAGCGTCCAGAATTACCTAGTTGAAACGTAATGACCAATGATTGTAGAATAAAAGTTAGCTTGCATATATCTGATTCAAAAAAGCCAAGAACCTATATAAGCGGTTTTCTTCACCAGTAGTTTATTTTTGCTTCTCACGTCGCGTTATACCGCCCCCGTATTCGAGGTCAGCTAGGAGTTTGTACAGCTGCGGCGACGAAAGGTGGCACCACGCTGCAGAAACGCAAATGCCTGTTGAGCTAGCTTAAGCGTTGCCCGAAGAAGGACCAAATGGCCAATGGCGCGAAATGTCGACTAATGGATTTTGAGAAGCACAGTTTACTTGGCATCGTAGTCTCCTTCATTGCATTTTTTAGAACGTTTGCTCGTTGACCCTACGGGGGAGCGGCCCGCGATCCTCCCCCTACAAAACGGGGGCGGAATCCTTCAGGACCTCAATAAAGTTCTTTATCTATCTATCTATCTATCTATCTATCTATCTATCTATCTATCTATCTATCTATCTATCTATCTATCTATCTATCTATCTATCTATCTATCTATCTATCTATCTATCTATCTATCTATCTATCTATTTGCTCGTTGAATGCAAGGCAGGCCGACTGAGTCGGTAGCTGAGAGTCATCTGCGGACCACATCGTTAGCCTCGTCTTCAATTGCTTACTCAGGTGCTGATCGATATACAATACGGGGTCAATGTGAGGGTAAAAGCCCGAGAAACCACAAAATTTCATTTATTTATTTATTTATTTATTATTTATCTTTTATTATTTACTTATTTATTCATTCATTCATACCATAGGCGCCGACTTCGGGGGGGGGGGGGGGGGAGGGGGCTCCGGGGCTCGAGCCCCCTCTGGAGTTCTAACGGGGTGGGGGGGGGGGGGGGGCGGAGCCCCCCTTAAAGTGTCATTAGCAGAGTTCTGTTACCCGCATAATTTAAAGATCAGTTCGCGTTTCTTCTACCATTTCACTTTTGTTGCGGGTATCATTGGTGGCGCGGCCGTGCACGGCTTTTGATTTATACTTTCGCTCTATTTCGGCAAATCCTGACAATAGGAAGACAAGAGCATTAGAAGCACCAGCGGCGGCTACCTCATCCGTGTTTCCTCACTTCAACATTTTTTTTAATTTCCGCTGAGAATACCACGCACAGACACAATATATTTAAATATGTACACACGACAAAGTTCATTATATTTTTTAAAGAGAAGGACGTAGCCAACTAAATGGATAGCCTATGCCTAGAGAATGAATATGTTGATGTATGTTCATCTCACTTCAATTTACTTTGTGTGCTTTCTAGACCCTGAAAAAAACCTGCTGACTTCAGTGACCCTTCGGCAGAGTCTCCTATATCAACGGCGTGTGAAATCCACGTGAAGTGATATGTGTCGGAATATTGATTCTCTTTCCAGTAGGCAATGCTAACGACTGGCGACAAAAAAAGAGCTATTCTAATTATTTACAACATTTACGCATTAGGGATGGAAACATCGTCTCTTGCATGCAGAGGCCATAAATACGGGTGTTCCAACAAACACTTTCAAAATTTTTTAAAGGTTGCGTGTGGCAGATATCAGAATTCTAGTTCATGAGCAGGTCTACTCGACGAGGCGAACATCACTTACACAAAAACTTGGAATGCATAATCGACTAATCAACAAAAATTCACCAATTAGGTTTTTAACATATTAACTTATGGCCCATGTTGCAATTTACAAATTCTAGCCGTGGAGTTCGCAAGGCGGATGCACTAGGAACTAATTCTCAGGATGGCACCAGTTTCGAGATATTAATTCCGAAACATTGCGGAGACATGCATTGGCATTCCAGTTACTTTTGTGCTAAACGGCCGTGGTTTCTTAGTGGCTATGGTGTTGGACTGCTAAGCATGAGGTCACGGGATCAAATCACGGCCACGGCGGCTGCATTTCGATGGGTGAGAAATGCTAGAACACCCCCATACATAGATTTATTTAGGTGCACCTTAAAGAACTCCAGGTGGTCTAAATTACTCCAGAGTCCTCCACTACGGCGTGCCTCATAATCAGATTGTGGTTTTTGCACGTAAAACCCCATAATTTATATATCTATTCATACTTTTGTGTTTCGATGCATAAAACGACGTTTTGTTAAGAAAGTGACTAGCACGCCAATGCATTTCTCCGCAAAGTTAGAGAATTAATATCTCGACACTGGTGTCAGCCTGAGAATTAGTTCCAAGTGGATTCGAACGGCTAGAATTTTGAAATTGCAACATGGGCCATAAGGTAATTAGTTAAAAACTTTAGTGGTTATTTTGTTAATTGCTCCATATGCATTTCAATTTTTTGTGCAAGTAATGTCCGCCTCTTCGAGTAGACGAGCTCATGAACTAGAATGGTGCTATCTGCCACAGGCAACCTTTAAAATTTTTTTGAAAGTGTTCGCTGAAACACCTTGTATATAGACTTCACTCAGTAGCCGAAATGTTGCCAAGCCGGATTCACTCGAAATCAGAATAAATAGAAGTCTAGAAGTCATGCGCAGCAGCGTTTATACTGGGACTCAAAGTACTAAAAAAAAGAGTGCAGTTTGGCCTGGAAGGCGAAGCAGTATTAGTGATAGCGAAGTAGCAGACGATTACACGAACGAAGATTCTTACCGTGTAAATGCGTGCAAAGATCGCACCCGTGTAAGGGCCGCACCCCTAATTTGACAGCCAGTATTAAAAGGGAACAAGAATTCAGGATCGCCAGTCAGCCTCTAGAGTCTGTAAAGGAGTATGTTTATCTAGGTCAATTACTTACAGGGGACCCTGATCATGAGAAAGAAATTTACAGAAGAATAAAATTGGGTTGGAGTGCATACGGCAGGCATTTCCAAATCCTGACTGGGAGCTTACCACTGTCGTTGAAAAGAAAAGTGTACAATCATTGCATTCTACCGGTGCTAACATATGGGGCAGAAACTTGGAGGTTAACAAAGAAGCTCGAGAACAAGTTAAGGACCGCACAAAGAGCGATGGAACGAAAATCTTAGGAGTAACGTTAAGAGACAGGAAGAGAGCGGTGTGGATCAGAGAACAAACAGGGGTAGACGATATTCTAGTTGACATTAAGCGGAAGAAATGGAGCTGCAGGGCAGGCCATGTAATGCGTAGGATGGATAACCGGTGGACCATTAGGGTTACAGAATGGATACCAAGAGAAGGGAAGCGCAGTCGAGGACGGCAGAAAGTCAGGTGGGATGATGAAGTTAGGAAATTCGCAGGCGCAAGTTGGAATACGCTAGCGCAAGACAGGGGTAATTGGAGATCGCAGGGAGAGGCCTTCGTCCTGCAGTGGACATAAATATAGGCTGATGATGATGATGACGATGATTTTTTTTTTAAATCCAACCGAGCAGCAATCGCGTTTCGCGCACTGATTCTGATCGGGCTCAACAGCGATTTGTCGCGCGCAGCTTACTTTCGCGCGTCGCTACTGGATGTCGAGAGGAGGCGATCGCGGAGGTTTACGGCGGATTTCATACATGTAGTTGGAAAAATGAGGTCAACTGGCCCGGTCCCATGAAAGGCCCGTCCAAATCGCAACAGCAAATTGCGGCACTTACACGAGTCTATACGTTAGTTATAGTGGCCATATAAATTGTAGTAAACATTCACCTAAAATAAAATGGCCAGCATAGTGTAATGTAAACCTGTAAACACCTCTTGGGATGAGCTCGAGGACTCGCTTTCACAACGCAAGCATTGTGAAGAACGCCGGCAGCGAAAGCGAACGGTTGGTACAGCCACGCGATTCACCGCAACTCCGAAAATTAGATTCATCATCATTATCTGCCTATTTTTATGTCCACTACATACGGCCTCTGTCAGTGATCTGCAATGACCTCTATCTCTTAACTCGTGCAATACTAGGGGCGCGGAAAGACAGCCCGGAAATAAAGACAGCGTGAATGAAGTTAGCAGCCATCCCTGGGTCGCCCTTTATCATTGCACGCACCAATGATTACCGACAATTACATATGACATGCGGGCCGCATAAGCGTCAGCCGCGCACAGTCATTCACAGCTACGGCAGGGCTAGAGGGGAAGACACGTCCTCTCCTTCCCATTCGCGTTTGATTACGTGACCTACAACTAACCCGATATTGAGCGCGGGAGAAGATAATGCCCATCAAGCCGCCATCCTTTTCGGCTTACTGTGACGTGCTTGTTCCCGCACACACAGTGTACGGGTCGCTCATTTGTATGGCGTTTCAATTTAACACGGAACATCGCGGCGACGACAACAGCGAAAGTTTGCCGGGCGTGTCGATATAATTGCTCTCGCCATAGAGCATAGTGCATAGAGCATAGAGAAATGGAAAATCGCGAGCAAAGGGTGCATATATATATATATATATATGGGTAGGTTTCGGACAGCTGGTCGGGCCTCAACCCCCCCCCTGAAAAATGAAAACTTTCCGCCTATGCTTCTTTCATTCCTTCATTTTATGCGGCTCCAAAATAAATCGGGTATTAAAGAGTAAATAGTCTTGAGCCAGCAGCTTCGTTTCGACTATTAACATATCGGAATGATAAACAAATGCTCATAAATAGCACTGTGATGAATGAAATGCGAGCTGGCTTTCCCGAGGTCGCCAGTAAATTTGTAACCTGTAACTCTCGGCTTAAGCTCTGCTACCCACATTATCATAAAAGCCAATTCGTTCGTTGGTGCCTTCAGAGAAAAGCATTAACAAAGAGGTACAAATCTATCTCTTCTCTTCGCGCACTCAGGCAGTCAAATCACGTTCCCTTAGTTTCCACTTGAAACAAGATATCAACCCCATCGAAAACGCAACCCAAAGGATGTACTAAAACCTGGTCGTCTGTCCTGCTTCTGGTTCATCTTCCGGTGTGTCGCTCTTGCGGCAGCGTGTCGGTACTTTTATTTTAGTTAAGCGGAGATAACGATCTCTTGAAACTCGATGCATGGGGCCAAGATCAAAGGATCAACGGAAAATTTATGCTGAAGGTTGCGTAACCCTGTTTGTGAAACAACCGATGGACGCTCTATTACTCTGAGGATTATACGAGTTCAAAGACAGGCGTGAATTATGTGTTTTCGCTTCCTCTGTTTAGTTCCTATTACGGCCGAGTAAGAAAATACAAAGCGAAAGAGCGCCCTTTTCTGTCGACGTTCCCTCCTTTCCACTTCTCTCGGCGTTTATGCTAACAACGCGATCGCTTTTACCTTGCCCAGACGCAAGCAGACGTCCACGTGTGCGGCGTACATGCGCCTCCTAATGAGCCCAGCGGGAGCAGAAGGAAGTGACTCTGGCGTCCTTTGTGATCCCATCTGCATGCAAAACAGCCTGGGCTGCGCGATCGGGAGCAAGTTCGTAATTTATCCGCGCCCCAATGTCAAGTGCATGTTGGTAATTCGCTGGCCACTGTCTCAATGTCGCGTTCTTTCCGCGGCCGCCCATAATGTGACTCACCCAGAAGCCGGATGAAAGAATTGGAGTCACTGGAGCCAATTACGATTTCATAATTGGTGGGAGGGGGAACTGAGGTTTGCGAAATCGCCCCCGAGCACACCGTCCTGACGTAATGTCACTGTACAGACCTATTACTTATCGATGTGCAATTGTGCCTGGGTAATAAATTTGCAAGGGGCCTTTCGAGCAAGCCTTGCTTTTTTTTTTTTCTGCAGCTCAGACTCCTCCTGTTTTCTTTTTTTCTTTTTCCTGTGATCTTTTGTCAGTCCGTGTCCTATATTCTAGCCGTTTGTTTCGATCAATGGAGCGTCGATGTCGTTCATGATTTTCTGTCAACGTCCACTCCCACACCTATCCGCTCACACCACCACTCAGTGGTTCCGGTTAGTCACCTTCTACATATTAGTGCCTTAGTGTCAACCTCTAAAAAAAGGGAAAAAAGAAGGAAACGGAGAACCTAGCAGCACGTCGACTGACAAACTTTGAGCCCCGCAGGATGACAATTTAAGCGCAGAATATAAGGCCGCTCTCGAGATGGGTCCACGGCCATAGATTTCAGGACAAGGGCAGCACGTCTGAACGCTTACACGTTGTTGACATGTGATTCGTGATCCGCAGTGACCTCAATGCTATGCAGCTGATAACGAAAACACAGGTTAAAAAACTGGTCTCGTCGGCGGCAATAAAAATGCTAAATTATGCCTGAGCCCTCTCGCCGTTCGTGACCTCTCGCCCTTCGTGACCCTCTCGCCGTTCGTGACATTGACTCAGGACGCCAAACCTTAGGAAAGAATCAACTGCATGGCAGGCACCACGCCGTACTGTTGGTGAAATCAGAACATTCATCCGGTTAAAAGGAAAAAAAATAAGAAGGAGAAAGACACCTGCTGCGGCCGGGTAGGGCAATGGGCAGAAAAAAATATCAAACTCTGTGGTATATGCAAGGATATTACAACTAGTGTGAATCAGCATACTGCTTGCCCTTTTTTTTCTACATACGGGGCTTCAAGCGAGAGAGAGATAAAAGAAAGTAGCGCTACTTCGCCGTAGCTGCAGCATACTTTCTGGCAGCATTTGTTATTCCGCAAATTGGAATTAGTCAGCGATTTCAATTGGCCCTCAAATCGACATCTACGGCTGCGGAAGTGGCGGCATTATGCGAGGCTGTCCGTTTTAGGAGAACGCAGTCACTTCATAAATTGACGGTGTTCTGAGATGTCAATTGAGCGCTACAGGCGCTAAAATGCTTTTTAAAGAAAACGCCATATTAGCTGCTCGTGCTGGAATTCGCTGAACTTCATCGCAGTGCCGAGCGAGGTGGCCACGTGATCACATTTCAATGAGTGCCTAGTCATTGCGGTGTGATTGGCAATGAACTAGCTGACAGTGAGGCAAGATCAACATTCTCTTCCTCTGATGAAGTACGGACTGTCTACTCGCGATATGACATCAACTCAATAATCAAGGCACTCATGCAGGACCTTACAAAGGCATACAGAGCCCATGCTGCCAACATCCACATCGCCTACATATGATCGACGCAGACAGTAAATTCTGTTTGCTCCTCAAGGTTACGCGGAGCAAAGCGTCATTGCTACACAGGATTAGGCCGGGCGTTGCTTTTACCCGTCCCTACGCGCACCTCATCGGCCAGTCGAACAGCCCCGATTGCGAACATTTACAGACGCCTGAAACACCGGAACACGTACATATGTGCGATATCCCAGAATATCTGCTGGAGAGAAGGACTTTGGAAAGTTGCCTAGCCAGCGATCGCAGGCAACATGCACTGTCGGAAGACGCTATACTCAGCGCATGGCCTCACACTTGCAGTGTCAGGCCATGCGCTGAGAATAGCGTCTAAAGCACTGTTGAAGTTTCTGGAGGACAAGAAGATAGACGAGTGGCTCTAGCAGGGCCACCGTCTAATGTTTATGAGCACTCACCACTTCTCTTATCATCATCATCATCATCATCCATCCCAGTACTTTTTATCCCCTTCCCTCTTCTCCAGTGCAGAGTAGCACACTAGAGCACACTAGCTCAGGTCGACCTCTCTGTGTTTCCTGTCAATAAAATATATCCTCTTCTTCTGGAACTTACGTTCACGCAATCACAAACAATAACCATGTTCAACTGCTAATTAAAAAAATTACGCTCCGTGACCCTTTATTTGACAGCATAGCGAGTACCACGAACATTACAAATGCCAAGATATGTAGCTTGTTTTCTTTCTTTTTTTTCATTTTCTATATGCTGTTTGTGCACATGGCACAGCTTTTGATGCTCGGAATGAGTTTATAAACGTCGTTCGCTGCTTTTTATTTATTTTTATCGTAAAAAGAATTGCAGCGTACCGAGAGAAGCTACTTATATCGATGCCATCGACTGGCGTACGTTTTTGTTAAACCATTGCAGCAAGTTTTGACATCCAGTAAAATCGGCGTTTCTTACTTCAAGCCTGGAATTCGGAGCCATGTAGATAATAACGGTGCAGGTCATTGCACATAATTAAGCTGGACCTGAGTAGTAATTATTTGTCATTCCTACCCTTCAATGTACTCAAAGCGAAGTAAGAAAAACAAGAAACATTTTCTAGTAGCGCCAATCATGAGAACGCGTTGCCAACACAGCATCCCGCTTGGTCGGAAATGTCAGCTTCGCATTTCTTGGTACTTCAATTGCGGTGAATGCAGTTATACGTGTGACTGCAGTCAAACGTAGAAACATTGGGCCGAATTCACGAATTTTTTCGTTCGTAAGTGCTATTTGAGATTGGCCGGACACCTTCAAGCATCAGGATTGCCTGGAATTTGCTTGGAATTTGCTACAATTCTAGCGTAAGAGATTATTTTGGGAATATGGGCCGTGGGTCCACGCCTTTTGCTCTTCCGGTCTGCATACTTTTCGTGCACGCTAACGAACCCCAGGAGTTCAAAAATACGCCAGAGTCCTCCACTACGCCGTCCGCCATAACCTGCTGTGCAGTTTCAGAGTGCTAAACCCCACCACTAATTTTATAGCCTTAATGTAAGAACAAGAAAGTCGCAGTCTCCCTGAAAAGGCGAAGCATCGATTGCGATACCAAATTAGTAGACAGCTATACGAAGTAAAGATAGTAGTTTTATCGGCAGTATAAGCTTGTAAACATTCGCTTACTAAGTGAATTAACAAGCATGGTGTCATGCGTGCACAAGCAAACATGAACACATCTCACTCGATAACCGCGCACAGTCGCTGTCAATACGCTGGAGTGAGAATGCGCGGTTGCAACTGCGAGTGAATTGACCTTCGTGCTGCCTCCCGCTGTAGTGTCTAAGCGGCGAGCACAGAGCGCACACCGAGTTATCATTAGCCTTCGGTGCACTTATACTCTATACTCTTCGCAGATCGCTTCCCAGGCGGCCGCGCGCGGCCGTGCCATATGCAGTCGTCGCAGGAGTAGAACGCCCACCGCCCCCTCTCTCTCCCGTCCCTCCGGTGTCTTGCGCGCAACGGAAGACGGTGCGCATCCTCCCCGCTTTCCTCCCTTGCGCGCGACATGGAGCCACAATCGTCGACTCACTCGAGTACGCTTTCACTTGCACATACAGCATACGCACACGGAGGCGGTATTATCGCCCTTGGACGTTATACGAAACATCACAGCGGTGCCGACGGCGATGGCAGAAATGCGCCTGGAGTGTCCATATAATTGCTATCGTAATAAATCTATTCTAGTAATCGCTGCCCGTATGGCTGTCTGTAGATTTATTTGTTATATAGCGCTGAAACATATCTTGCGTGGGGCATTGGGGCGTTGGGCCTTTCCAAAGTCCTTATTAGGATTCGGGCACTAAGCTGTAGCCTTAAAAAACTATAATGTAGCATTGTCAGACTCGGAGGACGAACAAAACACTGTCATAGCATCTGACAAAGCATAATAAGATCCCGCCCATGCACCCTGAAGAAAATTAGAAAAAAGTGGCAATCCGCGAAAATATTGACAACGCGTTTGTAGCGCGCTAAATCAAATTTGTCTCGAATACGCTGTATAATGCGCTTAGGGTTGTTGTCCCTCACTGAGGTTTCAGTGCCAAACCTGCATATTACGCATTGAATAGGTGGCGCGCGATCTACAATGTTTAAATCAATGCATCGCGCAATGCACTTTTTGTTCCTATACGTCACTAAACAGCAAATGTAGCGTAGGATATCAAGGTACTTAAAGACGTAGAAATGCCAGAAAGTTGAAAGAACGAACTTGGTGGAACATACCACCAACACGTTTCAAAAGAGAAGCTCACTACTGATTCTCATCATCATGACAACGGCCTAATGGCTTTGCTATATTAAGTGAATGGTAAAGTTTGAGGTGGAGCAGTACGCTCCGATGATGGTGCTCTTGCAAATGGAGCACTTTGATTTGACTTTGTACCTGTCAGGCAAAGAAACAGTAGATCATGCAAAACAGATCGTGTTCTATTTAAGATTGCCTGCCGACATATTTTGGCTACGCTCAGATTTTCGGTAGAAACTTCCGAAAAGCATACTCGCCAACTGTGCGGGAGATTTCGGCGGCTGCCTGCATTTCACAACAAACTCATCTTTCGCACTCTCATTGGGAGACCGCTAGACAAAATATTAAAAAATTATGGGCAACCTTCAAAAAACGTTGACTCACGGTAAAAAAAAAATTATTGTGCCAGTCTGTCACGGAACTATCACCAGTAAATGTTACGTTCACGAATGTGTGGATAGCGACAGACGAAAGGGTGTTAAATCGAGGTGTGGGAAAAACATAGTGGACATATATAGGGAGATGGAAATATATATATATATATATATATATATATATATATATATCGAGAAGTAAACAGCTAGAGAACTGTATTGAACAACAAATCATGAAATAAAAAAGGTAGAAGTCATGATACTTGAAAGCGATGAGCACCACAGTTTCAATCCATATAAGGGTAACTGATTTTCTGAACGACGCGTTATCAGGAAACGTTTGCCGATGGATATTCGTCTGTAGCGTCAATAAGTAGCACAGAAACAATTCAGCACGTTTTTTTATCACGTGAAGGTATGCATATAGAGAAAAAAATATCAAAGCCCCTTTGTTAAAGAAAGGTGGTTGAACGCGAAGCTTTCTCCAATGCAAACTGAATCAAAGCCAACCACCACGCAACGAACCCATGAAATGATGATCGGCCCAATGCGATGCATATGTGATTTGATTGCTTATTTAGGATTGTATTTTTTGAACGTTGAAATTGAATGAAGACACATTTAGCTAGGTTGCATAGCCTTTATTTTAGATCACGTAGCCGTTGATTGCACGCACACACTCACACATTCACGGAGCACAGTATTGCCTTGTGATCGCTGTGGTAGACGTTCAGATGCTCTTCCGTTGCCGATACACTGATCGGCCTTACGGGCACGATCACGCTCGCGCTTATGTTCTCGTACGTCAGCCTCTTCTGCCGTGCGCTGCACCTGAGGCTTACCCATGGTGACGGCCAGGAATGCATTGCGTGACGTGCGTAATGCAATGCAGATATATACAGTTCGTCTGGGTAGCGTGGCGTTGCAGTTCCCATTGTCCTTATCGGTACAACTGCGAATGTAAACTGTAGTGTTCTACAGTACCTATGTCGTGCGTCGTTGTTCTGTTGTGTGCGCAGATTCACAGACAGTTCCATTATGTAAGTTGGCTTTCCTGCAGTGCGTTTTGGGCGCTCACGAATGAATCAGTGAGACATAGAAAACTTCACTTTAATAAAAATGTATACATATTACCTAACCTAACGAAACCTCTCGAAAGCCATGAGTTTTTAACAGAGAAATATAAGTGAACTTGCGTTTTAAATAGTAAAAAAAGTTCTGGGGTTACATGGTTGAGCAAAAGTAGGCTCCGAGTTTCCTTGTACACACGTTCGCACGCTATTTGCCAATTTTGCTGGCAGCCATGCTGTTCTGTCTCACGTTATCCAAATCACTCCTATAGGTCGTATACTAACCAAAGTTCATGCAGCTACACTGAATAATCTGACAGCGTCTTTTAGCTCAATTTAATTTACCCCAGACTTATGTGTAAGGAATTAGATCTAATTACTTTGTTCTGGTCAATTATATTTTTGCAGCCTTGTAAATGATCGATTATTATTGCGATAGCAATTATATGGACACTCCAAAGCAGATTTCTGCCGTCGGCGTCGCCGTCGTCGTCGCCGTCGCCGTTGCCGTGAGGTTCCGTATGACGTCAGTGGAGATGAAATCGTCGCCGCGCGCCGAACGCTGTGTGTGCGAGTGAAAGGGCGCGAGGGACGCGCGCTTTCACGGGGAGTGAACGCACGGCGAAGAAAAAAACGCGCGTTCTGCGCCGTGCTCCCTTAAGGCCTGCAGATGTAGGCGTCTCTTTTCTCCTCTACAATCACCGTATATGTAGAACAAACGCGCCTTCTTCCGACGCGCGAAAGGCCGTGGCGGGGAGGGGGGGGGGGAGGCGACGTTTAGCTGCGGCATCAAGTGCCTATTTATTTCAGAGGCTCCGGCAACAGTCACCAACGCCGTACGGATTTTGTGCGAACGCGGGCAAAAGGCCGACGGCGTCGACATCAGTTCTGCTTGTTGCCGGTGCTGCTGTATGTCCAAGGTTATACACCTGATAAAGCTACTACCATTACTCCGTATAGCTCTCTACAAATTTGCCATCGCAATGGATGCTTCGCCTTTCGGGTGAAACTGCGACAACTTTTTATTTACTCGATGACGTTACTGTGATTCAATTACTTCTTCGTGGTGATCAATTGCATGTAACCAATTAATTTATTGACGAGGCAATCTGTAACAGCTCATACAACTTAGAGCACTTGGATTCGGAAGGAAGGATTCGCAAGGATTGGATGGAAAAAGCTATCCGGTATATCTACCGTCGATATGACAGCAACTTTCTCCGTCTTCTAAACTTTCAAAGTTAAATCTAACAACTCTCAGCATCCGTCGCAACATAGAATCCCTAAAACTATTGCATTCACTAATTAACTCATCGAACACTTCTTGCCTTAGCACATACATAAAATTTGTGGAACCTTCCTGATCTAGGAGATATCACCATCTTAATATTGTACCACATCGGTCACGAACTGATGCGTTTAAATGTAGCTTTTTTTCTTTAACCATTCATTATTGGAACTCTCTGCCTGCTGCCATTCGGTCCCTTCCTTTGGACGATTTATTGCTTAAGCTTGAATGTTATTGATCTATCTTTTGTGTTCTTTATGTTTTTTTGCTCTCGTGCTGCTTATATTTGCAATTTGTGTGTGCTCTACGACTGTATAATTCCCCACTCCTGCCATAGCCCTAACAGGACTGCAGTACGTAAGAATAAATAAATAAATAAATAAAGTAATTAAAGCAGAACGAAGACAACCGTGTCCCGCAGCAACCTTACAGATGCTAATGTTCAGACAGGCAAAGCTTGGCTCTGAGCATTTGTTTCCTCATCTTAACGCTGCGCCAGGTATAGGCCGACAAATTGAACCAACGCTGCAATGGCTCGACAGCGATCACCACCTGATTTTTCTAGATTTTGATCGCACACAGAGGGAGCGCCTCCTCCAAGCTCCAGCAGCAATGAAGAGTTGCGCTTCATAGAGAACGCAGACGTGAACAACACGGCATTAACTGACCACAATTTTGTGCGCAACGTTTTAGTACGTTACAACACTGCCTTTCCCTCCGGCGAAGAAATCAATCAAGTTTTCAGTGCTACTGCCGATGTGTTTAGAAGATAAACGAGGGAAGATGACCAACAAAATTTTTCAAAGCGATTCTGAGTAACGAGAAGGAACATGAGAATGGTTGCAGAGCGCGATTTCTCAAACCGGGCCAGCTGGTTATATTTACTGTATTTGTGCAATTAAATTGGGGAATAAAATAACGTTGTGATAGGAGAACGCTGTTTTGCCTTCAGTGCTCCTGCAAATCAGTACTAGCCAGCCGTATAAACTTCTCAAGGCTTCGAGGACAACATCAGCCGCGATCACTGATACCGGTGAGTGGCGCGATGGCACCAAGCGCTGACGTTTGACTGCCACCGTGGCGGAGAGGCAAGGCAGTAACAGAGATGTGCAAGCGTGGCAAGGGCTGCCATTACTGCAGCATGGCTTCGGAACCGACGAGCCTTTGAGCCAGCCTGGAGCCACCAGGATCTCCTACATTCGACCCCGGCACTCGTCTTGGATGCGACGAGGAAAGCTGAGAGCATGTTGGACGAAGCAAGCAGTGCGAAAAAGGTGAGAGTTGAAGATCAGAACGAGTACATGAATGATAACACATCGACGTACTCCCTTCGCGACGACGAAGAAGAAGATACTGAGATTGAATGTGATGAGGAGGCAGATCCGCTCACTCCTGTGACATATAAGAAAAGAAGGTTCGAGGGTATTCCTGTGGTATTTCAACCAATTGAAGAAACGAAAACGTTCTGGAAAGTAAACCCAAATGATGTCACCTCAGAAATTGTTACGCTAGCAAAAGGGAAAGTAAGTTCTTTCCGAGTGAACCAAGACGGAAGTTACTCAGTGACTGTGAGTTCTCTCGCCTCAGCCAAGAGTTTGTTGTCATGTGTGCAAGTAGCTCGCTTACTAATGAAGCCATTTATTCCGGAGGCATACATACGAAACGTTGGCAAAATCAGACATGTCCCGCTACAATACACAGAAGAACAATTAGGAGAGGCAGGAGTGACATCAGCTAGACGCCAGACCCGTTATATACGCCAAGAAGATGGCACTGTGGAATCGCACCCAGTGAGAAGTGTGATTTTGCGATTCCGCGATGACCGACCAATTCCAGAGCGAGTGCGTCTTGGCTTCACTAGTCATGCAGTCGACGAATATCTGGGGCCAGCCAGGCGCTGCTATAACTGCGAAATATTTGGTCAATTAGCGAAAAACTGCCGAGGAACAAGGCGCTGCAAAATATGTGCAGAAGACCACGATCACAAACACTGCAAGTCTATAAGACAGCCTAAGTGTGCGAATTGCAACGGACCTCGCACTGCATCATTTTCTGGATGCCCGCAGAATAAAGCAGCAGCTCTTCGACATAAACACGACATTATCTATGGTCGCACCTAACAGCGTGGTGCACCGGCACCAAACAAGAATACGATGAATCCAGTGCAACTACCTCGGCCACAAGTACCTAAGCATCAGGACACCTCTATGAAAAACGCGAAAGTCGCAAGGGGACCACAAAACCGAGGACAAAGTTTTGGGACATCCCTAAGCCAACATCAAGCTCGACAAGAACCTCAGGAAGGATCTCGTCAGAAGAGCAACCACGTGACTAACATACGACAGAA
Source organism: Dermacentor silvarum (assembly GCF_013339745.2). Lineage (NCBI taxonomy): Eukaryota > Metazoa > Arthropoda > Arachnida > Ixodida > Ixodidae > Dermacentor > Dermacentor silvarum. The sequence goes on from NC_051155.1 coordinate 45,845,136, forward strand.
TACAAGCACACCGCAACCAGTAAGTGTAACGAAACAGGGGACCCCCTCAGCGTCTATTTCTGAACTTTACAATGTTGTTTTCTGCTTTAAAAGCCATACTTGTCGCGATTCCACAGGCTAATAACCTACCGGAGGTCAAGGCCGTATTGTCGATGGAACAAGTGATATTACAAAGCGCTACGTCAGCCACTGCGCAGACGGGGCATGAATAATTGTTATCAAAATGTTGCAATATTCCAGTGGAATGCGAACAGTCTTTGCTCTAAGTGTGTGGATTTTAGAAAACTGCTGGCTCAGTTCTCCTTTCCAGTGTTATGTATTACAGAGGATGGTGTAGACAACGCTTTTCGGCTAGCTAACTACGTTGTTTATACATCCTCACGATCTTCAGGATTGAGCAGAGCGATGATCTGTGTACGAAGAGACCTGCCGTCAGCGCTATTAAGTGCTACAGCGTCAGACATCCCACAATACGTAGCATGCGAAGTTCGGTTTAGCCGAGTAAGTATCACTATTGTCAGTGTCTATCTACAGCCTTCTACAAATATTTCATTTTCCACATTGGCGGGCCTCTTTCAGAAATAGACAAAAGATGTAATATTTTGCGGAGATTTCAATGCACACCTTGTCATGTGGGGAAGCGCCTACTTTAACCATTGTGGAAATGAGCTAGAAAAGGCAATTCGGAAGAGTGGTCTGTGTTTGTTGAAGACGGCTGAGTGACCTCCCTACGGGGTTTTAATTACTCCAGCTACCTCGACCTTACGATCTGCTCAAACGATATTGCATGTGGAGCAACATGGAGAACAGATATTGAAAAAAGGGGTAGTGACCACTTTCCTATCCTAATACAGCATCCTAGACTACGATTTTTGACTTATAGGTGCTCTGCAAAAATAACAAATTGGCAGGCATTTCGATATCACATTACAAGTCAAGCTGATGCTGTCAGTGATACAGACAGTCTATTATCACTTATAGACGAAAAATTAAAAATTTCTTCAAAGTTTGTTAAGATTCCTGATGATTACGCTGATGTAGACTATGAATGCTAGAGGCTCAAAGCTATACGCCGCAGAGCTGAGAGAAAATATTGACGCACAGGCCTTCTTGACGACGTTTGTTCCTCCGCTTCAAGAAAACTAGGATTTCTTAGACATAAACTAAAAAACGCGACATCTCAGATCAAACTTCTTGCATATAATACTTTCATTCGACCCCGTCTAGACTACGCATGCGTGGCCTGGGACCCATATTTTAAAAATGATGTTAATAAACTAGAAATGGTCCAAAGGAAAGCAGTAAGATTCATATATAACGCCTACCACAATCTTGATTCACCGTCATCACTGATGGCTACTAACAACATCCCTCTCTTGAAGCAGCGCAGAGCGATTGCGAGGCTCAAGTTTCTTTTCCTGCTCCGAAATCAGCAGTTTAGTATCGATCCCGCTCAATTCATTTCCCCTTCTTCTTCCCGACAAACCAGACATTGTCACAATCACGATCTGACACCGTACTTTGCACGTACTAACCTTTTCAAACACTCGTTTTTTCCGCGAACCATTAACGAATGGAATGCACTGCCTTCAAATGTTTTAACACGAAAGTGTTTTATGCCGGGGTCCACCAAGACTTCACTGACGTATTTCCGTCACGGAAATACGTCATAGAACATAATACAAAGAAAGAAACCAGAAGAAAAAGTTCCACAAACATGCAAAATTTGGAAATCGAACCCACGACCTCTCGGTCCGCGACGATAGATCGCCGAGCGTTTAACCCATTGCGCCACAAACGCATTTGCAGAGAGCTACACAGACGCGCCTTATATATCTAACACTCCTCCGTGTACCCGCGCTCTTGCTCGGGGCGGTGCCGCCGCCTACGAGCAGAAAAGAGAAGTACTGCATTATGACACTAACGCGCACCGACAGTGAACGCTTCGGTGGTCTCAGCACTACGACGCCTCGATGCCAGCATTCGAAGGGACGCTGGCATCAAGAAGCACTACCAACGCCACCTAGGTGGCGTTCACCGTACTCAGCACAGCGGAGCGTGGCCTCCGCAATTAGCTCTGAAAATGTTTCTGAAGTTGATCGCGGAGGCTGCAATTACGACGCGCTGTACGCGCTGATTTGACTCGGTGACGATTCAGTTACGTGCTTTGTCTTGCGCGTTGTATTAGTGTGTCAGTTACGTGCTTCGTCTTTCGCGTTGTGCTAGCGTGTGCAGCGTAGTGCAGCTTCCATATGCACGACGGTTGCTCATGGTCATCGACGTTGGTAGTCGTGATGGAGGAGACGTGCCACCAGGCGTCAGCGTGGGTGCATCAACGCCTAAGGGCGCTTTAGCCACAAAACACCAATAGACATTATATATCAATGTGCAATAAACATTACACTACTTCTGTGAAGACACGTTTCACTTTCGTGTTCTATACCGATTCCTATATAAGAGGGATCAACCACATTTTTTTTCCAGAACGTGGCTTTCCTGACTTCGAAAAAGACATGCATCTTTTTGTGTAAACTTAATTGTTGTTATTGACATACTATATTATGTCAACGCGTTATCTAAATTGCGTTTTCTAACCCTTGTGTGCATAAAACTGTGGATTGCGTTTAAACTGTTTGTGTATAAATTTCGATGTGTTTTCTTTACCCTTCTGTACATAAAACTGTTAATACATAGTTATGCAAATTTTTCAACACGTGTATATTTATGACCTTTGTTAGTGTATACTTGTTCAGTAGCAATGTTTATTATAACCTTTTGTATAACTTGTTCATTTCTTTCAATATGTTCCCTTTTTGCCCCTCCTGCTTGGTCTTCGGGCTGCAGTATGTAATAAATATATAAAAATAAAAGGATTACCGAGAATGCCCAAAGGTGTACGATCGTATGGGTCGGCAGCTGGAGCGACTACGTACAAAGCGCTGGCAGGAATTCTGCACTTCACTCACTCCCTTTACACCTGAATCAAAATTATGGAATGTTCTGTGCTCTTTAAGTGGACCAGTAACGCACCAACAGCCATTCAGAGCTCTCGCTTTAGTCCGGAAAGTACGGGAAACAACTGTTGCAAACGACTTTTGTCAGCTTATTACACGCCCAAGTGCAGCAGTAAACACATCTGAATACAGTAATCATGTCGAAGAAGTCAAAGCGTCGATCAATGTTTCTATCAGAAGCGATCATCATGACCTAGACCCGCCGCGGTGGCTTAGTCAGCTAAGGCGTTGCGCTGCTGAGCACGAGATCGCGGGATCGAATCCCGGCCGCGGCGGCCGCATTTCGATGGAGGCGAAATGCAAAAACGCCCGTGTGCTTGCGTTGTAGTGCACGTTAAAGAACCCCAGGTGGTCAAAATTAATCCGGAGCCCTCCACTACGGCGTGCCTCATAATCAGAACTGGTTTTGGCACGTTAAACCCCAGAATCAATCAATCAATCATGACCTAGATCAGCCGTTTTCACTAGAAGAATGAAAGAACGCACTTGTATCTTGCCGCCAGAGGACAGCAGCTGGACCTGACGGGGTCGCATATACTGCCCTGAAAAACCTGGGTCCTGTAGCCACAAATACTTTATTAAAAGTACTGAATGATGCGTGGGCATCGGAATGTCTTCCTCCTTCTTGGAAAATTGCGCGAGTGGTTCCGATGCTAAAACGGGGTAAAACTCCTTTATCGTTAGATTCTTGCCGCCATGTAAGCCTGACAAGTTGCGTTTGTGAACTTACGGAAAAGATGATTTATGCTAGGCTTCAGTGGTGGACAGAATGCACCAACGCACTGCCCGAAAATATGACGGGCTTCCGCAGGCGCCGGTGTACGATGGATGCTATTTTAGATCTTGTTATATAGGTAGATCATGAGAGCAGCTGTGGAAGAATCACCATTGCAGTGTTTATAAACATAAAGCGTGCCTTTGACACAGCCAGCCACACTCACGTACTGCATGGGTTAATTTAGTTGGACATAGTTGGCCGCACACTGAGATGAATTGCGGCATTCTTAAGAGACAGGAAAATATATATTGATACTGCTGATGGCAAAAGCACAGAGCATAAAGTGAATCAACGCGCTCCACAAGGTAGTGTACTCAGTCCATTTTTATTTAGCTGTGTTATGGCTGAACTACCCCATATCTTGCCTGCTACCTTTAATCATTCACTATATGCAGACGACTTATGCATATGGGCATCTGACACGAGTGCCAAAGCCGTTCAGGAAAAGTTGCAAGCTGGCCTAACAGTGATTAATGATTTTTTTGAAAAGTAGAGGTATGATTATTTCACTTGAGAAAACTGCTGTACTTCCTTTTACAAGGAAATGCCTCAAGAGATTCCAGCTCGTGCTAGAATCTCAGCGTTTGCAACTTGTGCGACAACACAAGTTCTTGGTTATTATTATAGACAGACGGCTAGCATGGGCTCCCCAAATAAATTAGAGGAGAAAGTCAACTCCCTAATCAACATTTTTCGTCGATTTGTTGGAGTGAGGTGGGGTAGTTCAACCTCTTCTTTATTACGCATTCCCTCGGCAATCATTAGGCAAAGAATACCATACTCTGCCCCTGTACTACATGGAATATCCCGTGATCTAGAGGAAACAATTCAAAGATTAATGGCCAGAAGCCTTCGCATATGTCTTGGCGTTCCCCGTGCATCTGCCAGTGCTTTGGTAATTGCTGAGTCTTGCCAACCAACTTTTCGTGCACCAAGATTTACGGAAACTTGTCGTCACTTTTTTTTCGTTTGGCAACACAACACGCTAATCATCCACTATGCCAATACCTTCAAGGTAGAACCGCTGCACGCATACATGATGAAATGCGGTGGTGCAAAAACTTACTACCTGCTTACGAATACTGGCCTGCATGCGCAACTCATCCCCCATGGCGACTTGAAATTCCAGAAATAGTCACTTCAATTCCTGGAGTAGGTCGTAAATGTGATATGCCCGTAGTTGCGATAAAGCAATTAACTTTATCACATCTTTACACTAACTACGTAGATCGCATTCACGTATATACCGATGGATCATGCTGGAAACAAAGCTCTACGTTAGCGATTTAAATACCTGCATACCTTGAAAAGAGCTTATAAGCTTTGCCAATTTACAACGTCCACAACGGCGGAACCTTACGCAATACTTTCTGCTTTACGTTACATTTGTCAGCACTCAGGAACTCTTCGCTGGGAAGTTCTGAGTGAATCGCAAATATCTTTGCTGAGCTTAAACGAAATGAGCTTAAGAAAAACATACAGCACATTGGCATACGAAATATAGAAGACATACGCCATAGCAAAAGATCTACAACACAACATAACTTTCCAGTAGATTCCAAGTCACTGTGAAATCATAGGAAATGTAACGGCTGATCACACGGCCCGTGCAGCTCATCAAAAGGATGAATTATCACTAGTTCCTCTAGCAACGAGTGATGCGCGTTGTTTATTGAACAAACTATGCGGTAAATTGTCCAAGGAAACTTGGTTCATAAATGATGCGCACAACTCTGAATTAAATAATATTGATCCTGGAATAGAATTCAATATTCCGCTTAAAATTAACCGATCGGTTGAAACAACAGTACATAGGCTTTGGCTAGGCACTGCCTATACTGAATGCTTCCTGTATAGGATAAGAAAAACTAATAGTGCTATATGCTCGTGTAAAGAGGCTGAAGAAGACATAGAAGACCTTCTTCTACATTGTAAAAAAAACGTGCTCCCCGTAAGATGCTTTCAGCAAAACTACATGGCTTGGATAGACGACCACTATCCATAGGAAAAATGCTGGGTCCATGGCCGACAGAAAAACTACAAAACATCGCTGCGCGCGCCTTAGTACAATTTTTAGAGGAATCAAAAATATCACAAGAATACTAGGTCAGATATTAGTTATTGCTGGCGTTGTTATTATTAACAGGCACTCTTGATTACATGTTTATTGTGTCTTCGTGTTCATATAGCATTTGTGTTCATGTAGAAGATGGTTGTATTTAGAGCGCGGCATTCAAGAGGGACCTAATTTGCAAGTGCCCAACATCTTCTTTGTGAACTTGGTTTTGAGAACATTTATGTTTTGTGAACTCATGTGTTGTGTGTGAACACTTCAGTTTTGTGAATGCGCGCGAAAGACTCACACTGGCAACCACCTTGAGGCATTTATATAATAGACCACTGTCGGAGGACCTCTTGCTAGGCGCAGGGCCACAGAGTTGGCAGACAATAGAGGCAATGTGTGCTTTTTCACGTTTCTTAGGCTACACGGGCCTGGACTCACGCTTATGATAACATTTATGCAATGTGTCCTTTCACCTAGTTCCTCCCATTAGCATCCGCCATTGTAACCCTCTTTCTTCCCCCCTTCCCCTTCCCTTACGTAGAGTAGCAGGCCAGATGCTCCATATTCAGGCCGACCTCTCTACATTTTCAAATCAATAAACTGCTTCTTCTTCTTCAGTTTTGTGAGTATTTATGTTATGTGAACTCTTCTGTTGCGCGAACATTAATTTATATTTCAGTTAAGAATTAGTACGTGAATTTTCGTACATGTGGTTATTAGTTCAGTTTTGTGATTTTTGACAACATTCTGAGGACAACTATCATGCAAGAGAAGGGGAGTAGCCGGTGCCACATATAGTCACAACCTCTCCTTGAATACATTTAATAAAAAAAAGAAAATAACGTAAAAGTACTCAGTGACTGGGTCAGCATATCGTAAATTATAATGAATGTAATTAAAATCTGAAGGGATGTGCAACGCTGTTACAGTTTCCACGTTTCTGCACTGTGCAAAATGCATGGAGGATGGTTAGTTGACCCGGAGTAGATACGTAGCTGATTCGCCATTACGCTACTACGCCTGAGGGCACGCGATCATACCCACGCCACCGCGGCCACAATTCTGTGGGGGGGGGGGGGGGGGAATACGCCACTGTACCGTGCTTTATGCGCTTGTTAACGAAGCCCAGGTCGTCCAAACTAATCCGCAGTCCTCTACTATGGCGTAGCTCATAATCATATCTTGGTTTTGGCAGAATTTATTGCAATAATTCAACTACTTGCTCGAACAGCTATGTGCGGAACAGCTATGCGAACAGCTATACGACACGTGTTCGGAACGTATTTCTCGAAAATCATTCTACGCACAAAGTTGTTAGGAAAAAGTATGCTAAGAGCGCTGGTTTGACTTCCATTCTGCAGTTCATTCCACCGAGTAATTATACTTAAGCAGGTTTATGCTAAAGTTTTATAATTTATTAATCAATTAAATTATGGGGTTTTACGTCCCAAAACCACGATCTAATTATGAGGCACGCCGTAGTGGGGACTCCAGAAAATTCGACCACCTGGTGTTCTTTAACGTGCACCTAAATCTAAGTGCACGGATGTTTTTGCATTTCGCCCCCATCGAAATGCGTCCGCCGTGACCGGGATTCGATCCCGCAACCTCGTGCTCAGCAGCCCAACACCATAGCCACTGAGCAGCCACGGCGGGTCATAATTTATTAATCCTTGTGCCACACCGTATCGAATTTTTTTCAATTGTGTTTTGGTATATTAAAAATGAGATCGCACCAAAGTGTCGTCTCTCGGAATAAATTTTAACTGCCGTCTATTGCTTGCTTATGTGACTCTGCTTGCCTTGTAGATGTGGCAATAAGTGTATCCTAAAGACAACATATTAAAGAGAACCCAAAGAGAACATATTTCGAGTTGACATAATAAACGCGATTCTCGCGAACTTCATTCACCACACCCCAGAAGTTAGCTAGAGGAACAATACCTTCGACGCTCATCCGACAACAACCAAAATTATGGAGTGCGCAGTGCGTAAGGAAGCAGTGTCAAGTCTATTTCGGCAAATATTACAGAGCAAGACAAAGGATACCACGAGGAAACTCACCAGAAACGATCCACTCCACACTGCGTGTTAGTCTCTCAGAACCCCAGTCGACATCTAGTGGTTGTTCAACCGGGGCGATTGAAGATTTCACGCACGTCGATACAGTAGGTAGAGTGAAGCACCAGAGTCCCTTTTGATTCCGGCGAAACAAGAAGTCTGTTTCTTTTTTCTTCTCACGATAATGGGAAACTCAAGGCCCACGCGTTAGTGAGAATAAGTACTGTCTTTCTGTCGAATCAAAAGCATTTCGGCGCGCTCAATTCTAAACAGAAAATAAAAGAAAGAGTCACTTTAAGGTAATGAAAGCAAATGGTATAGTGGGACGCCCCCTAGGAAGCATACTTCCAGTCTATGCAAATTATATCAAATAAAGCAACGCTAATGGGCGCCACACCAGCATGTGGTGTAGCGGGAAACGCCGCTTGGTTTAAAAGAGAGCAGCCGAGAGTGCGGAGTTAACATGTTGCCGGCCGGCCACGGACTAACCACCGTTCCACGAGGCCACCGGAACGGCGATCGTTGGGGGCTGCAAGCACCGCCCCCTTAAAACCAGCACGCCAGCGCCACCCCGAGTCGCAGCTATCGGCGGCAAGCGGTGCCGGCGGGGATCGGGAACTTTGGCGACGCGAAGGACATCAACCTTTGCTGGGGCGAAACGAAGCTCACCGCTTCGGGCGAATAGGATTGCAGGCAAGTATGTAGGCGCGTTTCTTTGTACTAAGCTGCACGGGGTCACGCAAATGACATGCGCGTTTTGTCAATACATTTAGGCTCGTTATATGATTTTTGTAGGGACCAAAAGGGTGGCGCTCCGTAACCAGAGAGGGAAATGATGAGCACGCAACTTCGAAGTACAGATCAGGGGCGGAATCCACAAAGCTTTTCGTTTGTAAGTGTTCGCCATTGGCTGGAAGCCTTAGCTATATAGCTATAGAGTCTGCATTCACAAAGGTGGTGCTTTGGGCGAGTTGCTATTCCGTGACATTTACTTGGAGTAGCGCAACTCAGAATGAGTAAAGGAAACAAGACGCATTCGTGAAAACACAAACACCGCCTGTCTCTTGTTCTTTATTACGTGTTTCTACTTACTTATCGTGTTTCCTTTGCTCATTCTGAGTGGCACTAACCTAAGACAACGCACGTGTCTCCTCTTTCAGAGATTGTCTCTCTATTCACTGTCGAATGACGATAGTGAAAACGTGGCGCATTCTCACGCCAACCCTTTCCTTTCATTCAAATACGTTAAAAGGTAACTTCTTTTTCTGTAACTTACTTGCGCAGGTTACGCACTGGATGGAACGAAAAGCAAATGCAAGAAGGCAGCGACGGTTTGACCACGTGACCTTTTCTTTTTCGGCTGCCCATGAGGTAACGGCCAAGTAATGATAACCCAAGAGTGATTCAAGATGAACCAATGAAACTGGAGGCGAGCCGAGTGTGGAATGCGTTGTCTTGAGACGATTAGCTCATACGTCTGAGGGATTCGCCAGATATCGCAAAGATCGCGAACTTTGCCAAACTGGAACCTTCCTGCATAGTATTCAAGGATCCTAAAAAAGGAAAGCAAAAATCTGCGACTAAATTCAAAATGCTTTTCGCTTGTAAGTGCTCCATGCCATTGTGATAGATTTCTAGTCTAAGGATTGGCTCAAATTTCCTTTTACGAACATTTCTAGCGTAAGAACTTTTTATGAATACGAACCTCGGGCCCGTATTCACAAAAAAAGTCCTTGGGCGTTATAATTGTTCATGAGAGAAAATTCCAGCCAATCGTGATGCTGAAAATATATATTTACTTAAGACCGACCAAAGAGAAAACGCATATACCAACGAACGAAAAGCATTGTGAATCCAACTTCCAAACTCGCATTAACGAAAATGTTTTTCTTTTTTTTATCTTAGAGCTGTTCGCAAAAGCAGTTCCCAGCCAATCGGGACGTCGGACGTAATAGCCAAAGGCGTCCGGCCAATGCAAAACAGCTCTTACGAACGCGCAAATTTCTCAATATGGCTACTGAATGTAAATTTTAATTAAATCGATATAATTAACGGCCGTTACGAGCGGTAGATTTGCACTGTGAATCTGCACTCCTCAAATGTACCCTACAATAATAAAAAAGAAACATACAAATAAAACAAAACACATGCGATTCAAGGAGGTCAAAGGGGATGTTTCACCTCTTCAACAGCACACGCACATGCTGTATGCACAAATGTAGCTAATAAATTTACCCTTATCCTATCAGTGTTCTTGAGTCACACATTTAGCGCTTTCGCCGCACACGCAATTATTCTGTGCACGTTTGTACTACTTATTTGTCTCTCCTTATTATGTATTAAGTATTATGTATAATTATTCATCTCTCCTTATTAGTATTAAGTATTACGGCAGCAAATAAGCGTTCTGTGGTTTCCCGTGCTTTTACAAAACTTCCATGTACAAATTTATACTTTTTACGTTCGCAGCTGCTATTTACCGTTCGCCGACCGTCTTCGATAATATCCAGCATCAGGACGGCCTTGAATTGCTACTTCAGAACAATTTTGGCGTAATAGTTTTTTTTTTGTGTGTGGATAGGTGCCTTCGTCCGTAAGTACTCTTTAGTATTGTTCGGCAGATTTCATTAATAGTATGTCCACCATCAGAATTGGCTGAAATGTCATCTTATGCCAACAATTCTAGCGTAACGTGTTCGTGTGAATATGGACCTTGAATATCGGCGCCGCCTATATTGCAGGGATTGCCAGGAATCCTCCCCAGTATACGGATTGCAAGCTCCTGGGCTAGCACGCATCGCTGGATAAGATATTTTTTTTTAAACTGCAAACCCATATTTTCCTTAAGACAACTATAGCCTGTATGTAGAGGCCAGCTGGTATATACATGCTTGTTGCTGCAGCTGTCTTTCGTGCATGCAACCGCAGCCGCCCTGGCAAGAATTGGCCGATTGTCTGCCGCTCGCTTCGGGTAATGTTTATCTAGGCTGTGGAATAGATACCTGTGAGTATTAGGTGGTACAGCTTTGCGAATAATATTTTAGTGTGCCTTGCCACCACCAATCTTTCTTATCTCACCATTTCCAGCACATGTTTTCGCAAATTAGGAACCTCTGGGAATATATATGCGTGCTTTACAGGGTGTTTCAGCTAACTTTAGCCAAGTATTAAAAATAGATACATAGGCGCTACGCGCGTCGTATTGGCGCAGTATTATTCTGAGCCGTATGGAGCACGTCATGATATCTTTATCAATCCGCCAAGTTGGGTATTTAACAAAGATTACTCAATTGCCTTTTTAATTATTAACTCTAGCGAAAAATCCTCAATAGAAAAATGTAGCGCTTGTTCAGAAACATTGGATTATTTCATCTCTGCAAAGATAACTGCCCTGATTAATGTTTTTCCAGCGTTTCTTTAACGTGCGCGAAATTAAAAAAAATACCACGTGACGCCTCGCTTTTAGTGCCCTCACATGTGAGTTGAACGAATTAGCAAAGGCTGCTCCGCGCAGAGAGGTCGATTGAGCAGGCTGTCCGTGGCTGGCATATGAGATAAGAGAAGACCACCATCAGGCTATCGCTAAAGGGAATGAAATTATATTTCAGTCGCTACCTGGACGTACCGGCATTGCTGGTAATGACCCCGCCGACGAAGCCACCCAGTCTGCCCATCTGGAAGGCCGACCAGTTCCAATCCCCTTATCCAGGACCGATGCTACAAGAAACTTTTTATATCGTGGCTAACGCTATGACACACAAATATTGCTCTTCTCCCAACCTCCCGAAGTGTCATCTTCACAGACTTGACCTATCCTTAAAGCTATAAGTGACATCAAAAGCTTCCCCACTCTGAGGCGACAGTATTGTGCCGCCTGTGGCTCGGGGTGGCAATTACACAGGCCTACTCGTTTCGGATTGGAATGGGGGATACGCCCATGTGCGACTCTTGTGGAACCAGAGAAACGATTTAGCACGTCTTATGTCTCTGTCCCGAAGACAGCATTGAACCGGTTGGATTCTAGATAATTTTCGGAAATGAAGATCCTTGGACCATGGCCGTACGCGTCGATGGGACAAAAAGACACAACAGCGTTGTTACAGTACCTCAAGTCGACAGGTCTTGGCGACCATGTGTAGACTCGATGCAAATTTTCAAATGTGCGCGAAACTGTGCTCTCTCTATCTCCTCTAACTCTTTTCATCCCTATACCCCCTTCCCTTAGTGCAGGGTAGTAAACCGGACGTGTGTCTGGTTAACCTCCCTGCCTTTCCTTTCTTCTATTTCTCTCTCTCCAAGCAAACATTTTTGTGCATACGCCTTTGCTACTACATTATAGAGATCTATAATAAGATATTTGCGAATATATCGAAGTATCTCGAGATGCAAATTGAAATTATCATATCGGATGCACTAATTGCGGTAGTATCTTGCATATGTATCACAAATACTTGTTGCCCGAGAAGCTTTTCTCGTACCATGATACAATTGCAAAGTATTTTTGCCCAGCCCTGCTGTTTGTGCATATGCGCCCCAACTATCATGGAATGGTCACATGACCATGTTAGATATGACCTATTGCACCAAGTAATGAATACTTCAATTGCACTTCTCAGACGCTGTCTTGATTCAAGCGTATACGCGTCGAAGGAAAAGCAGGCCAGATTATTATAGCAGGCGATTCATGTGATAACACCTCTGATCAATATGTGGAAGCCGCAACAATGAAATACCGCTTCTGCTAAGAAGGAAATGCAAAAATAAGTCGTAGTGGAGCGTAGCTTCTCACATTGAACTTAAAACTAGACTAGGACGCTTCCATTTCAAAACTCCTGTAATTAGTGTCGACTTAACAGCCGCAGTGGATCCGTCGCTGCTGGTTGGATCTTTTGCGGCTAATTGGATCTCTGGAGCGTTTGGTTGGATCTCATGTCGGCCTTGTCGATTTTGGTTACCAATTGTCTTATATACGCGTTATAGAATATACGGTGTGTATTTTATTAAACTCTTGTGGCGATGCGATTACGGCTCTTCAACTGGTATAAACGTGCGTGAACGTTTATACAGACAAGGACGTGTGACCAGTTCATCGTGTACGTCTTGCGGTGGCTGCGAGACACTTCAGCACCTGATATTGGAGTGTCCCGCTTTGCAACGCATATCGGTAGTAAGGGACTATCATCTCCTTGGCCTGCGGTGTACGACACTAGACGAATGTTTATACCCCAGTGGTTGTGGGTCTCGACGTGATCAAGCTCATCGCGCTCTCCTTACTTTTCTAGAAGCAACGAACTTTGGGGCACGTTTGTAACCCAGCAACTATTTCTTTTAGTGCACATTCTTTAGTAGCGTGACCTGCAGGTACGCGCCCTACTCTATGTTGTACTTCATTCTTTGAGATTTGTCACCTCGCTCTTTCTATTTTTTTTCCTCCCCTCCTTCCTATCTTCCATTTCTATGTTTGTCTCCTCCTTTCTCAAGAGTAGGCAGGCGTGGTGCCCCTTCCGGTGGCAGTTGGCAGCCTTGCTCCTCGCTTTCTTTTCCCTGTGTATATGTTTACAAATAAAATAATAAGCGAGTCGGAGCTTACACATAAAAGAAATCAAAATCTCCATTATTAATACCAAAAATATTCTAAATTGCTCCAAAATTTTTAAAATACAACATAAAGAAAACGAAAATTTGGCGACAGTATCGGTGTTCAAGTAATACTAACTTACAGACAAGCTCAGACACGCAAAAATATTTAGATATCAGTTAATTCCCATATTCTGGTATGAAATACATTCGGAAGCCCATGTATGACATCCCCAAAAGCAAATCCTTTATATGGCTTTTCTACAAGGAACATGAGAATATAGTTGAACAATGTTTAAGTATTATCACTGCTATCAGCTTTTATTGACCCGTGACCGGCACCGCGCAAAGTGCTATGAAACAGATTACTAAAAGCATAACGGCAATTCAGAAACATTAATACAGGAGTGTGTACCTGAGGGCAAACTCATTCGGTGATTTTGAAGTTGCAAAGGAGTTAAAGTGGACTTTAGCAGGTCACATAATGCGTCGCATATTGTGTGCCCAGGTAATGAAATGCCGCAGAAAGCTGCAGGGGATTAGCTCAAATTACGTGATTATGAAATTTGAAGATAGTAGTGAGTGGAGTGGGCTAAAGAAAGACATTGATAACTGGGAATCTCCGTTGGTGGCCTTGATTCTGCAATGGACAAATACCCTAGTGATGATGATGATTTGTTAGGCCAATACCTCATATTTTTTGTATTATACTACAAATACACACACCGGAAGGCTTGGACCAGTGCGTAATTCATGGCATTATGTTGGATCAGCGTGAAAGGCAACGGCAGAAACAGTGCTGTACTTGCGTTGCCACTTCTGCGCTGTACTCGTTCGTTAAATAGCTTCCCTAAGCAGAGATAATGTAGCAATTCAATTACGATGCTATACCCTTTTCCGCTTTCTCAGTGACCCGAGCGGTACTCTACCTACGTTATCACCGTGATCGGCCCCTGGTGAACGGTGAATAATAAGAAAAAATAGAATCTGGCGTTTGAACTCATGTGCCTTCAAGCAAAACAGAAAGCCCACGAGACATTTATTATACTAATTTTAGTTGTCCCACCCCCAAATTTCTATTTGGCTCACCACCAAATTTAAGTTCGCCCGCCCCAAGATTTAAAAGGGGGCCGCCCCTAAATTTCAAGTTGGCCACCCCCAAATTTCAAGTTTGCCAACCCCTAAATATCAAATAGGCCAATGCCCAAATTTCAAGTAGACCCACGGCCAAATTTCAAGTTGCCCATGCCCAAATGTTAGGTTGGTCCATCCCAGAACTTCAAGTTGGGCCAGCCCCAAATTTCAAGTTGACCGACCCCAAACTTAAGCTGGCGCACCCCCAAACTTAGGTTGCCCCCCAAATTTCAGTATCGCCTGAATTCAGTTCGCCCAGTTCGCCGCGACTATAAGCATCCCCATGCATTTTCTATGGAGCCCTATGTATCCCTATGGGTGTTATCTCTGATCAATTTTTCTTTGTTTAAATTGTTCTTTATCTCTTATAAAGCTACCAAACATCTTAATTTCCACTATAATAAGAATTGGATGTCCAAACTTCGCTAATTTCGCATATCTGCAGATATAATCCATTAGCTGTTTCGCGTGCATTTTCGCGTGACGGAGCTAGGGTACTCACCAAAGAATACTTACGCATTAAAACACTTCAGGCGCCGGAACCTCGGCCCTCCAATGCAGAAGTCCGATACTCTAACCATTAGGCCTCAAACGCATGTATACTTCTCTCGTGGATTTTCCTGCCACAAGGGAAGCCCTGCAACATCTGGGAAAATCCGCAGCACAAATCATGCACCTCATTTATTATATCTCAAGTAAGCAACACGGACTGAAAGATGCCGTGTGGTCAAGATCATGCACACGCTGATCACTAGTATAGTATCCTTCAGCACCCCTTACCTTAGCCTTATAAGCAGTGACGTGCGAACATTAGACGCTCTTAAAAGGCACGCCTATAAACAGGTGTTGGGGCTTCTGCCAGGCACATCCACCAAACGCCTGGAGGAACTCGGCATGCACAACACAATAAACGAACTGATAGAGGCGCACCTGGTGAGCCGAAGGGAACGGTTAGGGCTCACTGGGCCGGGAAGAGCTCTCCTACGACACCTAGGCCACCACGTGCCACTCAACGAGATGGTGAGGCAGGAACACATACCCCCCACCTTTCGTAAGTGCCTCTACATCGCACCGGTACCCAGAAACATGCATCCCCAGCACAACAGAGGCCGCCGATGCGCTCGTGTGGAAGCATTACAAAAGAAGTACGCCAACTCTCACGACACGCGGTACATGGACGCGGTCAGGTACGATGACCCCATTACAAAGTGGTCGATCATTTAGTGCTGATAATGTATTTATTTTGTTCTCAACCGTCGAAATTTGCCGCCAAGTAAGCATCGGAATAATTTTATTTAATGAAAATGTTTCCACTTACAATTCGGTGTCAAATATTTGGGCGATCGTTGTCCTGTGTCAGTCGCTGATTTCAGGAAAGGAGAGCACTGCGCAGAGACAATGCTCACCGCACCGATAGACCGCTGTCCGTAAGTGAAGATCAGACGGAAAATGAAATTCGCAACGTGAATTTATATTAAACGCCAAAAACGTGAAGCGTAGTATCTGCTAGTCAATGCACGTGTTTCACATTGAACAAGCAGAGGGGCAAAGTGAATAACGGAAGAGTGCAGATGCGGTAGTTGTCTCACTCGATGGTGCACATATCAATTTGGTGTTTGGCTGTGCTCTCACGATCCGATCCGCACGGGCGAGGTGACAAGAGTCACGCCTTTCTTTTTACAGTTTGTTACTCCGCAGCAGATAATTTGAATGGCTATGTAAAACAGGAACCACTGGTTGATCGTGCAGTTATCGTTCTATTCACTATCGCCATCTGAAAGAATATTATTAGTAGTTACTAGAGACCAGAACTATACGCAAAATGCCTATTTTATTTTATGTCTTTATCATTCGTATGTAACACGTAAGCACGACAATGGGCCTAGAAAGACTTTAGTGGCACTTTTGTTGCCCCTATAAATGCCTATATCGTAGTTGGTGCCTATATTATATTTCGGGAGCCTAAAAATGCCTTTTTCTGCATTCTGTCCTAGCCTCATTTTGTTTATAATGTTATCGCCTGCTGGGGAACTCGGCTGGAGGCACCCGATTATTACCACAAACACTTGGCTACTGTAAAAGCTGTTATTAACCGCTTTGCCGAAGGTGACCACATCGCTGTCAGGAGGGCCATGTCCAGGAATTTTGGACACTGCCACTTCGGCCATTTGTCGAACTTCATCGGAGTGCACCAGCGTGACTCAATGGGCAGCAATAAAAAAATGTCACAGTTTCGCCCTAAAGGCGAAGCAATGAATGCGATAGCAACACAGCAATGTCATACGAAGTAAGGTGAGCGGCTTTGGTAGCAATATGAATTGTAGTAAACATGAGCTGATTAAGTAAGCAGGTGTGCTGCGGCGTAAGTAGACCGACATGAAGAGAGGCTCGATGACCACGAGAAGGCGCGTGTGAAACGGTGGTGTTGATGAGAAGCGCTTCCCGTGGGCAGCGCGTGCGAAGGGACACACCTGTAGCGCTGCACTGCCAATCCGGGCAGCATTGCATGTGTAGCGTGCGTTGGAAAATGTGGCCCGACTATTACTAACTGATTGAACAAGCGTGGTGTGAGCGCGCACAAACAAACACGAATAGATCACACTGAATGACTGCAGACAACGACTGTCAAAACGCTGGCAGCAAGCGCATACGCCGCAGCGGCGAAGGTACATGTACGTGCGGTCTATCGCTTCAACGGAAACTGAGCGGCGAATGCACGGCGCATAAAGGTCAGAGCCGTGGAAGATGAGAGACAGTGCGGGCGGAGCGACGAGCGCGGTTGTTGGCACAGTAAAAGTGCGCCCCCCCCCCCCCCCCCCCCCGCTCCCTCCGGCGCTGGCTTCTCGCTTCCTTGCTTGCGCGTGGGAGATAGAGTGCGTTGGCTCTCCGTGATAGCGCGCGTCCCCGCACGCTTCCGCTCTGGCATACGGCGCGCGGCGAAGATGTTATTTATAGGGAACCTCACGGCGACGGCGACGGCGACGGCGACGCCGACGGCAAAAATCCGGTTGAAGTGTCCATATAATTGCTATCGCAATAAAAATGTATTTCATAAGGGCACCGGAATTTCAACAACTTTCAATTCGAAGCGTCAAGAGAGTACGCCCTGTTATTAACATTTGTGCTCACAGCACCTATCCTTGCTGCGTTGTAGCTTAATTTCAGTCAGGATTGAAACAGTGCTACAGCGCACCGGGAGTCACGAACAAATGCAGCAAATATATACGTTATTAGAAGGGCGCACCCTCTCGACATTTCTAACTGAAAGTTGTTGAAATCGGCGGCCTTTTTAAATATTTTTAAATGCTGCTCATTGAGTTGCGTGAGCACAATGCGATGAAGTTTGACAGATGGCCGCAAGGCCAATGGCCAAAATTCCGGTTTATGTCAAGCTGAGCTAAGCGACGATGCACTTGAAGGTGACTCAGTGTACTTGTGCGCTCAGTTAACGATTTTAGCCGACATAATCGAGAGACTTGAATTACCTGAGACATATTTCACTGGCACCGAAAAGGCGTGGTACGAGTCCAAGATGTGGACAGGACACGACGCTAGACTTCAAACATGGATGATTGAGAGGAGTTTCTAGAAAGCAAATTTAATTCATAAATGAAGTCAGAAAATGTACCCATGCCGTATTTCATAGGTGAATACAAGGATATCTTATATCATAAAGCAGATGAAAGATAATGAAATATATGCTCCTGGGGCTCATTCTGCACGTTCAGGAAAGGCTCACCATCATGTCTAGCGTACCTGCTGCTGATTGCTTCAATCTGACTCGGGAAAAAATCCCTGGTTGTCGGGACTGAAAGAGCTGTTAGAGGTTCTAAACGGCGGACGTTCTGGAATTCTAGAAAGCGTTGAAGTAATGAACATTCGAAGAACATGTGTCCATAACTAAAGTGGATCTTGAGCCTTCCTTTTCTGTATACAAATCAATAGTCAGTGCAACAACAACATGTGTCCATAACTAAAGTGCATCTTGAGCCTTCCTTTTGTGTATACTGATCACTAGTCAGTTCAACATAGCCGCTACAAGAAAACCGAAAATCTTGAGAAATGGTGCTTGTTTACCACTGCATTCACAACGTTTCACATGGTGTCCCGTTACACTAAATTTCAGTTAGCTCTTGTAACCTACGCAGCTTGCTTCTTTCTGTTGTATCGAGAAAATGAAATGTAGTTCACAAACGCGAGATTTAGTGGTCCGTGTTCCGTAACTAATCCTCAGATGCACAGCGAAAGTTCTTATTAAGCCTATACATACCTAGGGGACATGATTTGTAGGCTACATTTGCCTTAGATGACAGCGTGAGTACCTGTTACAGGCACTTAGAACGCCACTTATACTGCCTACACATCCGGTCTCCAGTAATATTATGAGTTTGGGGCCAACGGCGTTTGTTATGGCTGGACGGAAGGTAAACTGGCTTACCGTTTCTTTTTCTTTTTTTTCTTTTTTTTACCCCGTGCCATAGAACGCAGGGTGCTTTTTTTTTATCATGCTCAAGAGAATTTAAGGAAATTTTTTTGTGTACAATCCCGGTTTTCGTGTCCTGCTGTGTTGTCTCGCCAAATGGGGCACCATTTCGTTAAATAAAACCTCAAGGAACCGGAGAGACGTGTTCTGATAAAAAGGAGTTCTGTTTACGGAGAAAAATATGCAGTGGTGCCGCACTAGATTTCATCCGCCCTCTTAAAGCTGTTGTCATAAATGTCGAGTATTAAGAAGTGCGCGTAGCAGCTACCAAAAAAGAAAAAAAAAACCCGTAAACGACAAGGTGCTTAGCGCCTAAAATTTACTTCTGGAACTAATATAGTCGTCTACCGATAAATCGGACTAAGCATGGAGCGCTTACAAGTCCAAATAAAAGGAAGCCCAAAATAACGGGTTCACCAGAATTTCTGCGACCTAATTATTATCGAATTGGCAAATAAAAGAAATTGCTGCGCGCAGTTATGCTTGCATACGACTTGGTCGGTCTGCATGAAGACCATCGTCACGCTGTCGATGCACGTAGACCAAAGTAAGGTTATTGCACGCACCAAGTTTGCATATTCTGGCAACTTGTGGAGAAGTCGGCCGTGCTCCGACAGACGAATAACAGCGGTATTTTTCGGCAACAGTTATTTTCGAGTATTTTAATTGCACGGTTTATTGGCGCCTTTGCTGGCGAAAGCATCGATGGCGCAGTTTGAAACTGCTTGATTATTATCGAAAGAAATGAGTAACAACGTCAATCCAAAAAAGAAGACCAGACTGAGCCGCTTTACTACACGGAAAGGAAAACGCAAGAAGCGTGGCACATGCCACGCCTCTATAGTCGGGTACAACTTTAGAAGACAGGCGGAGGCCCCTCCCAGTTGACCGAAGCGCAGCAGCCAATTCCTCCGCGACTCAAGAAATAGTGCCGCTCAAAAAATTGTGACTGCTTCTAAAACGCGTATTTGTCGGTATAAATAAGATTTGTGTATCTTGACGAGTGGTTTGGTAAAACTATCATGATGGAAATGCTACAGCACATTCCGGATCGCGAGAGAAAAATAACTCCGTGCCTTCTACAACGCTGTGCGTCGTCTGCTACGGAGCAAGATCGACGGCACCGGGCGTAGTAGTCGCTGGCTTAATAGCATAAGATTCATATATACTTTTTGTGTGTTTGCACAACCTTACTTTTTAATGTGTTGGGCTTATTTTCAATTAATATTTTTTATCTTTTTTTTTTCGCGGTTGCGAATTTGCGATCTCGTGAGTTCGCGCACGATCGCGCGCGGCATTCCGTGCCAGTTTTCCGCCATGGAGCCCAGCGAGGTGACATCGGAACGCGATCCTTTGTTGCCGAACGAGCCTTGTGTCGCCTCGATGACCACACCACCAAGGAGCCTCGGCAAGAACAAGAGCGGCCACATCCTGAACAGCGATTCACGCAATATGATCTTCCACTGCTACACGTTTTGGCGTAACAGGCAGCCTGAACGCAGCGTGGAGGACACGAGCATGTTTGTCGCCGATATGCTCGGTGTCAGCGAAAGGACTGTGTTCAGGGTGAGGGAGGAAGTTAAAGCTTCGCATTTTTCGGGTGCAAACTGACGACGCCCTCGCGAAAGCGCCCACGCAATGCGGAGAAGAGAAGACGCAGCCCGAAGTTTGACAGCTTCACGTTGTGCGCACTGAGGTCATGTGTGCACGATTTCTTTCGCCGCAACGAGATACCGGCGGTCGAGAAGATAAATACCAAGTTTCCCCATCACTAAGGCGGTGTACAGTGCGTTGCCTGCTCGCCGAGATCGGCTTCAAGCACGAAAACAGAAGCCGCAACTCGCTGCTTATCGACCGGGATGACATCACCAATTGGCGGAATCGCTACCTCCGTGACGTGGAGCACTACCGGGCGGAAGGCCGAAAGATCTTCTACCTTGACGAGACATTGGTGACGGCGGGACACACTCGGTCGATCGTGTGGACAGACACCCTGGTGCAGAAGCGCGGACGCCTGTTCGCTCGAGCAAATGGCCTGACGACGGGTCTAAAACAACCTTCTGGGAAAGATCAGCGCCTGATCGTGACGCACATCGGCAGCGAGGATGGTTTCGTCGACGGCTGCATGGATGTATTCAGAGGCCAAAAGACAGGCGACTACCACGAACAAATGGATGGCAATCGCTTTGAGGGCTGGTTCAATGACGTTCTGCAGAAGTTGCCAGCAGGTAGGGTCATTGTTTTAGACAATGCACCTTACCATAGCCGGCGAGAAGAGAAATTGCCGACTACGGCCTGGAAGAAGCAAAAGATACAGGAGTGGTTCACAAGCAAGAACATCACCTACGGTGAAAGGATGATAAAGAAGCAGCTGCTTGAGCTGGTGACATCTATAAAGTGACGCTTTCTGAGCTAAATAGTAGACAACACAGCTGTAAGGGCCGGTTGCTTTGTACTCAGGCTCCCGCCGTAGCACTGCGAATTTAATCCCATTGAGCTTGTGTGGGCCAAGGTCAAAAATGGCTTCGCTGCGGACAACAGAGACTTCAAGCTGTCCACGGTTGACGTCATCTTGAGGGAGAAAATCAAGCAGGTAACGGCGGAAGACTGGAGTGAGAGCATTCAGCATGTGATGAACTTGGAGGCAAAGTTCAGACTTTACACGTCTGGGAGTGAGCACATTCAACCCATCATCATCCAGCTGGGTGAAGATGACACTTAAGAAAGCGACTCCGACTGCGAGCTGTCTGGCATTGAGCCGCTCGACGAAGCATAAAGGCTTCTTATTAACAAAAGAACAGCCCTTATTAGGGCTATAAAAATTTTGCCGGTGGGTTCGCAACAGCCAACCATCCATTCCGTGACCTCTCAAATAAATAAGCAGTTCCATTTATGGCATATTCCTTATAATAAAAGCTCAATTCTGATAAACAACGTCCTGCACACATTGTGCTCGATTTAAGAAGTGGCATAGAAACACATTTAAATTCTGGCATATCTGAATTGAAACACTATTGTTAACCCTGATTATCGTTGGCGGGCTCAAAATGCTCATTCGGGCAGCCACCGTCGAGTGTGACGTGCCCCATAGTGAAATAGCAGTAGTCAGAGCACGCTTTATGGTTCTATTAGCGGTCTGCACTGCAAATCACAGTCATGTCATAGCGAGTGGTGGTGAAATAGCAGCAGACAACACGAAACTGACAGCCACTGTCAGCAGCTTGAATGCCAAAGCACATTCATGTGGTTACAATGTTTATTTTGTTATCTGGCTCACACAAGTAATGCGAATAAGAGAACAAATATAAGAATCATTCGCTTAGTGAGGCTCAAAATGCTCATTCAGGCAGCCACCGTCGAGTTTGACGCGCCCCATAGTGAAATAGCAAGAGTCGGAGCACGCTTTATGGCTCCGTTAGCAGTCTGCACTGAAAATTGAAGTGTTGTCATAGCCAATTTTAAATTTATTAATCTGACTCGAGCAAGTAATGCGAATGCAAGCACAATTATTAACGTGATTAACTTTGCTAGCATTTTTTGTGATATTTACGTACCGGAAAAATTATCAGTAAAGTTGAACGTGTTTTAGTGAGTCACTTTGTTCATTACAAGCCGTAGGCAAAGTGACGGACAGATTCAGACAGTGGTATTGGGGAAGTAATAAATGGTGAAAGTTGCAAAAGCTCTCACAGCACTGCTTTGCTGGACTCCATCCACTAGAAAACTGCATTTGTAATGATGAAAGCGTCAAGACAGGAAATGATACCCCACTGCACAATGTTATATATGTGTACCACCACATGTGACGGGCAGCAAAACCATCTGTTTATTAAGACTGAATGCAACAACATAGCAAGGTGCTGTTTCACAATATGGCACCTTTTCATGTGCACTTCTGGCAAGCTACCGTATGCACTGATGCATAAACAAATTAACAGGGGTAAGAGACGAAGTAACTATGCAAGCCACGTGATGCTTTTAACATTTTGTATCTGTCAATGTTTCTGTTGTCACAGCTGATAGAACTTTCTTTGGTGAAAGTTGGTTAATCAGGTTGGGGCAACAGTACAAGAAGCAAGGTCATTATAGTAGGAGAAAACAAAGCAAGGTGACAGACTGAGGAGGCAAGGTAGACTAGAGAGAATGGCTTGAATGACATCGAAGAGGCCAGCCCTGCTATTCACTGGACTTGGTGCTTTGAATGAGACGAGTCAATGTAAATATAAAGAAAGTCGTGGCTGCAGCGTGCTTACAAGAACAAAATCAAAGATAGAAGGATAGAAATAGGAATAAATACATACACGCACGGAAGAACTCACATATTCACACACATGAACACAAACGCGAGCACGAAAACTAAGATCTAAAATACAAAAAAGGGCAAAATAACAAATATACATAAACGCACAAGAAAACACGCACACACATTTAACGCAGACGCGAGTAGAACTATTAGGAGTCAGTTCACAAGCAGCTGTGCCTACTTTGTCGTACTTTTTTTAGTGTACATATTGGCTCTGTTGCCTTCATTGTCATAGGATTTTTTTAGTAGCGACATATCACGACAAAGCGCAAAGCTGTGTTGTGGAAAAGCAAGTCGAGCGCTGACAGCACAGCTTATGCGCGATTGTGTCACAGCAGGCTTTCTACAGCTGGCGCGTAGCGAAGCGTTCTAAGCCACACAGCGACGCGAATTCATGCCAAGCTCCCTTGCAACGGCACCAGTGTATCATTCATAATTTTATATTTGCATTCAGGCTGACATTAAGGAAACAAACACTGTTTCCAAACGCCTGACCCTTAACAATCCAATGACATTCGCTCAAGCAGCGCGTGTTAGTCACTGATTGTTAGCATTGGTGGAAAGCAATCAATCGACGGTGCTACACAACACTCGACCGACGCTGCTAGACGCTCGGCTATCTTATCACACTGCTGCCAACGATCGGTCGTTTGCACGCTGAGCTGGCAGCAACGAATCTTTGCGTTGGAGGTTCCTTTCACAAATATTTTCTGTTGAGAAACTCGCAGGTTGGTTTCATCCACGCACGCTTTTCTCATTTATCCTGATAATGGTTTTGCTCCATCACTTCACCACGTCCGACGAGAAACGCAGGGGCACAGTACACAAACACACCCGCCGCTCACAGTAGGCACCAGACTTTGGCAAACTCTCGTCGTCGTAACTTCACTTAGGAGCAAAAGAAAACACCACGGAACAAACACGTACGACGTTTCTTTGCAGCGGTATGTCGCCGCGGGATCCTGTTTCCACACGAAGCGCAGCGCAGCGTCACCGATGTTTGCTGCAATCTTTCTTCGCCGGCTCACGGCTCAGAACAAACGCACGCGGCACAAATTGTGCATCGTAAGCTCACAATAATATGTCCGGCATGACAGACCACCACAAACAATTCGAATTCACTCTGACGAAGGGAGACGCACAGAGCTGACGCGAATCGGCCCAGTTTGAAGCGAGGGCGGCCATGTTAGGCATGTTCTCCGTCGGCGAGGACACCGGCCGTCCGGCTCATGACGTCACCTGAAGTGCGCGCCTATTGGTGCCGGCTCGTGTGCATCCGCCTTTGAGGGGCAAATGCCGCTCTCTTCTAAAGTAGTATCCGACTATAGGAAGAAAGATTTTTCTTTACGGAAGACAGGTGTTACGAAAAAAAAAAAACTACTGTTTCTTTATACCTGAATTGTGTTGTTCTCTTTATAGGAACTACGTACATTATGGTTCCTATCATTAAGCATTTTTTTCGCATCGCTTATAAATACAAAACCAACCAATTCAGAGCATGTTGTTTCCTTTAAGCTTCCATTCTGTTTAAGTCATTTCCGATAACAGCTAATGTTCTCTATAGCATGGAATTAGTGACACAAGAGTGCCACTAAGTGCATATATGTTTTGCGTAATGAAACATTGAATTTCAACAGAAAAACTGCCAGCTGGTTAGGCAAAGATGATTATTGCTTCTAAAAATAAGCAAACAAAATGTCAACTCACTCCGCTTATTTCGAACTTGTAGCGGGTCATTATAGTAGCTGGAAAGTAAAGCAATGAACACTGTTGCAAAGAATGTTCGTGCCCTCATCACTAACCTCATGAATCGGCATATTTAAAAGCATTTGCTTTAAAATCCTCCTTTACTATTGTTCGTAATAGGCATCGCTAAATTAAATATAGCAGCGGTTTCTTCTTTAACGAAGTAAAGAGTCTTCTAATTATATTCTTGCCACCAAAATCTCATATTACGTGTGCTGGCTCTTGCCGAAAGCAGCTCTAGCTCCCTTTAAAAGAGAAAAAAAAACAGTAAACAAGAACATATATCAAAGCCCCTTTCTTAAAGAAACATGGTTGAACGGGAAGCTTTCTCCCATGCAAACTGAATTAAAGTGAAAGCCTCAGCCAACGACCACGCAACAAACCCAACAAATGCTGAGAGACCCGATGCGATGCATATGTGATTTGATTGCTTGTTTAGATTGTATTTTTTGAACGTTGAAGCTGACTGAAGACACATTTAGTTAAGTTGCATAGCCTTTATTTTAGATAACGTAGCCATTGATTACCCGCACATACTCACAGTTTCGCGGACGACTCTACACTCGCGCTGTACTGCCTTGTGATCACTGTGGCAGACGGTCAGAGGCTCTGCCGTTGCCATACACGGGATCGGCCTTACGGGCACGATCGCGCATCGCGCTTACGTTCGCGACGGAAGGTTCTTCTGCCGTGCACTGCACCCGCGGCCTACCCATGGTGACGGCCGGGAATGCATTGCGTGACGTGCGTAATGCAATGCAGATATATACAGTTCGTCTGGGTAGCGTGGCGTTCCAGTTCCCATTGTTCTTTTCGGTACAACTGCGATTGTAAAGTGTAGTGTTCTACGATGCGTATGCCGTGCACCGTTGTTCTATTGTGTGCGGAGATGCGCAGATAGTTCCCTTGTGTAAGTTGGCTTTTCTGCAGTGCGTTTTCGATGCTCACAGACGAATCAGCGAGACGTAGAAAGCTTCGCTTAAAAAAAAACAACAACAACATTACGTTTAGTTCATCGCACGTTCTTTCGCATATGCAAAGCGCCCTCGGCGCTCAAGTTACCGTGGAAATAGAAGAGGATTGCCGTGGTAACTACGAAGTAGAAGAAAGGGTCAGCAATATCTGAAATTACAAAGAAATGCGAAGCAGCAATAGAAGGTTATACTTACTGGGCCTCGAGTCCAGAAGTGGAGGCAAGAACTAAAGCAACTTAGATATTACGCTGGAATGATAAAAGAATCGACCGGATATAAAAAAGTCAAAAATAAACACTGCGAATCCAGAAATGAAGACATATGTTCACAGCCCAGCACCTCGCCATGTGAGTGGCTAGCGGACGTGGGCCGCGCGAAACTACCGGCAGCCCCAACGGCCGCGGATGAAATACGAGCGCTCTACGCGAATCACCAACTCTACATCAAAAAAAAAAAAAAAATGCGGCACTTTTCGCACTTTTTCCGCTGCCGTCAGCGCTTTCTCTGGTAACGGGCGGTAAGTCCAGAGCCCAGCGCTGAACAAAGCACGAATAGATTCACAGACTTCACACGATTCAGAGAGAGCAGCGACATAAAGAGAGCCAGTGGGAGTTCCGCGTTCGCACCACCACTCGCGTTGCTCGCCTAACATGCCGCTCCTATAACATCTTAGTGAAAACGCCGCACGCAGCTTCCGCGAATTACCAGCCTGCGAAGTCGCGTACCGCTATCTCTGGACAGCATCTCCGCGTCGGTTCCTTTCGTCTTTCTTTGCGGATGTCTTTTGCTCTCGCTGCAAATTGTGATGGCGAACGGCGGTAAAGTAAGGCATCGGCCAACTTCTCGACTACAGTATACTGCTGCCCAGGAGATATAGCCATGATCAGAGCACTCGGTGGCAATAAAACAGATGCCGCGTGTTCGCCTGCGCTCCTGTCTCCATCTAATTCCCTTGGACCAGTACGAACGCAGTAAGCCTTGCAGCGCGGTGCAGTGCGTCTGGTGACGTGCATGCTACGTTTCAAAATTATTGATCGAACTGATTATGCTAAGGTACTGCATTCTTGCACTCGAGTTCAAAAGGAAGTTGGGTAATCAATGTGATGCAATCTTGAATAAAAATTGCATATTTAAGTAGCCAGGTAAGCAAGGATATATGGCAAAAAAATGACCATAACATGTCCGAAAAACGAGAGACCACAGAGATCACAAAACAAAGTTTGTCGCAACGTATTTCTGCATAAAAAAATGATGCGTGCATTTCGACGTGTTCGCTTGGCAAGTGCTTGGCCAGGCTTTTACGGTCAGTATACGCACTTTGTAATAGTTTTAATTAAACGGCTGTAATGAATGTTTCGGCAATTCGTGTCTGATAGCTGAAGATTCAGGGTGCGCTGTTTCGTTGCGTTTGTGTTTCTTTTACAAAATAGACCCGCTTCAGCTTCTTCAATCTTTATGTTACGGAGCGTTTCTTCTCATTTATCGTTCATTTTAGAAAACTGACTTCCTATGATTTGTCCAGTCGTCGCGCTATTGGCTGCCTTGACCTTCTTTTGGTAATATATTGAGTGACGTGCGTGCAGCCATGAAAACATGTTATTTTGGTGCTGCGTTCTTTTACGTTCATTGAACTGACCCTCACGCACGTTTACGAAAGCTACTTCGCTGTGGTAATGCGTTTTCGCATCATTTATTTATTGAACTGTCACCGTTTGGGAAGAGGCCGTTGACAAATTTCCTGCAAATAAATTGACCGATATCCGAGTAAATAATTCAATCATTCTCATATGTGAAGATCAAACGAAGTTTATTTCTTTCTCCGTATTCTGGTGTTGGCCATTGTTCAAAATTTGCGTGCATTGCAAATGGCAAGCACAGAAACACTCTGTCGTTTTGCACACGTTACAAACTTTCTCCGTTTCCTTTGCAGTGCACTATTATACAGTTCTCGCCATTCTTTCGCCCACCTTATTGACGTAAGGGTCCTCCAAATAGAATCTAATAATAGTAAGTGCAACTGCCATGGCTTCTTGGTTATAAGCAAATTATATTTGGCAATTAAAGCAAACTGTACAACTGCAAAGATAAAACTAGTAAAGCTGAAGATTTCACAGCTTGGTACCTCGACTTCCACGTACTTTCCAGCCATACAACCGGCCCGATAAGTACCATGCATTTCGTATTTATTACAAATTAGTGATACTGTGGAAAAGCAGTTAAGAATCAGCTTTTTTTGCGCATTTCTAGTGAGCTGTACCGGAATGTATGCAGAGACCAAAGAAATTTAAGAGAACATGTGCTCATAGTGTACGGAACTATCTGTAAATGGTAGAAAATAGAGAAGTGCTATTGGGACCTTCTTGCAATATATTACACAAACTAACAAACGCTTTAAAAAGCCCTGACGCTGTCAGCACCAACAACGGAACGAAGCGGTGTGGCACACCGAAGATATAAAAGGCGCTCTTTTGTTGCATAAGTTGCATACCGCGAAGTCGCTTTATAGGAACTTTCTGTCTCTAATAATGCTCATTTTGAGAAGGTGCTACTTTTATGTGAACAAAGGATTCGCGACTAACGATGTTCCCGCGGTAGCATTCATTCTTCTCAAGCTCATAATGCAGCGGCCCTTTCCGCTCCTTTTCGGTGAGGTTCCTTTGTCTAGGCAGCAATGTGCTTTCGAATTAGTGGCACGTAACGCAAGACCAATAAAAAGCAAGAAAAAAGGTAATGCAGACTCCATGCACATTGAGTATTGGTGAAAGCGAAGCTTTTGTGAGCCAACACAGCAAAATGGCGCATTAGGGCGAGAGACCTGCTGCAGATTTCACTAATTAACACGTCCCTCAGCCACTACCCATATGACCATTTATGTTCCACAGATGTCCTTGGAACATAATGCTTTAGAAATTGCACACATCCTATGAATATCTAGATTTACCTAAACAACATTACAAATGCATGCAATGCATAATCTACCTCCCATCCAGATCACGTTGTTGAGACGTTGTAAGGACATCGCCGCTGGACATATGTGACCTCTAATAGATGTTCACTTTAGGCATGCACAGGTCAATAGAACATCTAGTGGATACTTTTCAGGTCACGCTAGCGAGCCATACTTCGAGGTGCGACAGCAGATGTACTATCAAGTACAATTTCAATATACTGTTCACAGAAGACGCTGTGTGGCAGAACGCCTACACAGCAAGATCAGCTACATCGTGTGCACACATTCCACACGCCGGGGACGAGGAAGCGCTGCGTACTCATTCTCCCTGACTTCGTGCGTGGTACATTGAGCACATTAATGTAATGAAAGTTTTAAAACTAAATTGGATCAGAAAATAGGCAGCACAGATGAATAGATAGGAGATGCACCCATGATAGTGTCCAACTACAGTTTGAACTAATGAAAAAACATAACTCTGTCCTAGGGAAACTGGGAAAAAAGCCTATAGGGTGGAGCAACTATTCATCTGTGGTGCGAAAAAAGAATTTTTCTCATGATTTTACAGCATACATTAGGCGTCATGTGATGAGCAGCCCAACGCGTCATAGCCACGCCCGGTTTACCACGTTTATGAACCAAAATTCTATGAAAATGTTCTGCGAAACTTCACTCTCTAACCTGAGCTTAAGGTTCTACTTTCTGCTTCTGCAATATTTAGGTACCGCATTAAACGTGAATGTCATTTCATGCGCAATAAAGCTCGGGGAAATTAGCGTCTTCAAAGATCATGTCCCATAAACTACAAAAGTTTAATTTCACCCCCCCACCCCAACCGATCCAGCATCCTCAATAACTCTTCAAGCAAACCTGAAATGTAACCACCAGATATGACGCAGCCCGTGTAAATCAGCTACGATGCCTGTGTATAATGTTCATAAAGAGCCTAATTCTAAAGTAGAATGTATGTCAATAATACATCGGCTACTTGATATTTGTGAAATAAATATTAGTGGGACGTCCTTTAGGTGTTGTGTCGAGACGTGGACAAATGAATCATACCTAAGTGTTGATAGGATACGGTATTTCAGTGGCTACGGTGGACCTTTTAGGCCAAATGGAAGGAAGGAAGGAAGGAAGGAAGGAATAGACGGAAAGACAGGGAGGTTAGCCAGTTCTCAGACGGGCTAGATTGAAAACCTGTTTAATCACAATACGCGACATTCTCGAAATTGTAGAAGCCCTCCACAGCGCCACACTACGATGAGAAACGCGCACCACATATCGGCGAGGAATTAACACGTTCCCTATTTTTTACCTACATTATAAATGCAAATACAAATTGTGCACGTGTGTGTGGATGCGTGTAAGTGTGTTCGCACATGTCAACGTCAACGTCACATAAACGGCCAGAAACACAAAAATCACAAAGTTTGTGTGTGTGTGGGGGGGGGGGGGGGGGGGGGCAGTGATAGCTACCATTTTAAAACAGTTGTATTAAACTTGAGAAGTAGCAGTGCGAGGAGGTGAACCTGCTGGCTAAGCGAAATTCAAATAATGTTTTTCTGACGATAAAAGGCTGCACCAATGTCGACAATGACATGAAAGCTCGCAGGGCTGACAAAAGAGAGACATTAATTAGGGAGGTCGTCGATTTGCCTCTGCAGTCTGGTAATTACCAGACGCTGCTCAACAGCCACATGATTCATCTTTTTCACATGAGGCAGCTGGCAATTCCCTCAATTTATTGGTGCATTTTTTCACCAATATGGGTAGCAAACATTCTTTAGAAAGCGATGTGGATTGTGATATTTCGTTACAACTCACTGATTAGCAAAACGCCGGCAAGCAGCAGCTCCTCAACACCTTAAGGAGGAGTGCATGAAGACACTCTTCTATCATTTGAATAAAATAAATGCGTCTTTTTACGGTTGCGTTTTGGTTTTAATGCTATTGCCTTTATAATTTTCTTCGTGGTTCCTTTGGGCGTGCCAAAAAAAAGCAAAGATTTAATTTCTATGCTTCACTTCTGTTAGTGCGAATTATCTCGTATAACGAACAAAATTTCACGGCTCCTTAAGTTCGTCTTAATGGTAGTCTAGTGTAATTTCAGTATCAATGCGCTATTTTTGTTCTGAAATTTGTTCTATCTTTGTTCAGAAATTAAATACATTTATTTTCCCCCTAATCTTCCACTACGCTGCCCTCTGTGAATGTACGTTGTTAAGACAACCTGGGTTTAACACGAAGATCTCGACAACGCGATCAAATGACCACAATAACAAGACGGGACGAATCCACAACCTTTTTACTTGTAAGGCCTGGGTGTTATGGTCAGCCGCGTTCGCTAATATATACAACATCATCGTTGGCTAGAAGCTGCTTTTACGACAACTACTAGCATAGAGGACGTTTTCGCGAACACGTGCCAACAATGTTACGGTGATTTTGTATGCTCTAGATTACTTTTTACGAAACGTTAGACAGTTTTAGTTTAACGCTGGCGTAATAGCGGGGTTAAGGGAAATAGCGTTACCGTGCCGCAAACGAACTTTGCAGAAAGAGAGTTTTAGTATAGCGTGATAGCGTAGTGTACATGCGGGACGCTATTCCATTACGCTTTCAATTTCGCATAAATATATAGGGCACCTAAGTCTATGTATGTGTGCGTCCGGAAAGTGCGAGAGGCAGCGCAATGGAAGCCTGGAGCGCGTAGTATTTTTACTTCCCATGTCCGCCGATCGGCAGCGAAACAGACAAGCAGTACAAGCTGTCTACCATAGCCTCCGAAATGTACCCATCTCAGAGGCCATATGCAGCCGTCGCGCCTATCTCTCGACTTCACCGACAGGTGCAGCTCGCACGTCGGAGATATTTCTCTCGTTAGGCTTAGGCGCGTTCGAAAGCGATCTCGAAATTTCCTTAAGATTAGCCATAACACTTTCTCCGCGAAGCGGCATGAGACTAAGCAAAATCCGTTTACGCAGTCATTTGCTACGAACGAATTCTACAAAAACAACGCCAAATTCAGTTTGAAGCGGGCGACCTGGACCGCCGCCATGTTTTACGTAAACTACGTAAACCACGCTAACACGGTAACGTTAACTTTGAGAAATAGCGTGCGCACGGTAAACGGTATGGGTCGTTTAGCGTTCTGCGCATGCGCATTTCGATCCCGCTATTCCGGTACGCCCGCTATTCCGGTAACCACGCTAAACTAAAACTGTCTATTGACTTTCATTCGTTGCAGTGGCGGCCATTACGTTATTACATATATGAAAGTAACGGTTATGTGAAGGCACTGAAGGCTGCCGCGATGCATTCATTTCTCCATCTCACTCACAATAGACTGCATTAGGCGTATCCTGTGTTGGTAACGCAAACCTTGCATGGAATAACCACAGGGCTGGTATTGCTTTCGAAAGCACTAGAAAACAAGAAATTGTTTGAGTTCCATTTCGAAATTTGTTTACATTTCATACAATACTGCACCTTGCCCCTGCTTTTTGTTTGAAAGATACAACAGTCCGCCCCCATTTCTACTTTTTTCTACCGCTTCCTACTCATTGCTGGCCATTGAAGCACTTGGAGTCAGCGTTCTCAAGAACTAAAGAAATTTCAGTTAGAAAGCTGAATACAGCAGTTTTTCCGAGTATTTATTGATTTACCAGTGTACATGGAGAACTAGTGCTACACACAAGAAAGTCAGTTTCATAAAAAAAAAGAAGTACGTATACGTTCGCACAAAGTGATCGCCGTACGGCAGCAGCAGTGGACGCCACCGGACACGGGCCCTCTTGGGCCGAACCTACAGAAATCTCTAAGTTGATATGGAGCCTGCTCAGCGTCTCCTCCCCTCCTTGCCTTCCTCGTCCCCAATGAAGTGGGTACATTAAATTCGTGCAGAAACAATCAGCTACAAATTCAATAAGCGAACATAGCAAAATTTATTTCTAAAACCTTGGCCCACCTGTGACGTCCAATGTAATACGGCGTTTGTAGAGCTCGCTTTCTTTATTCGAAATTTTGTTATAATGGTAGACCAGTTTCATGACCTGGGCAAATCCTTTAGCCCTAATTGTTTTTTTTTTCTTCTGAGTCATGCCACTGAAATCATCATCGTCACCCTGCCTACTAGAACACCGTAACAAAGACGAGCGTTCACAGACCATGTAGATGGCACACTGGCACCGAACGGATGATGACTAAATAATAACGCGAGAATTATTAGAGGTCGGTCTACTTCAAGCAGTAGTATTGGGAGCCAAAGTTCGGACTTCCCAATGCATTTGGAAGACTTCATTCGTGTATAAGCAAGATATTTTACAGCGCAGATATTAACAAAAATGTTGAATGAGTCTTTATGTATATATATGAGAAGAAGAGAAACCGAGGGACCGTTTGGGTTACTGATATCATAATAAGCCAACAATGACATCAAGGATAGCATATATGGGAGAGAGAGAGAGAGAGATTCAACTTTAATGGTGCAGCGATTCACAAGGGCGGACGCAGCCTCCCTCCGCGAAGCAGATGGCCGTGATCCCCTGGGTCTCAGCGGCTGCCT
Source organism: Dermacentor silvarum (assembly GCF_013339745.2). Lineage (NCBI taxonomy): Eukaryota > Metazoa > Arthropoda > Arachnida > Ixodida > Ixodidae > Dermacentor > Dermacentor silvarum. The sequence continues at coordinate 45,878,788 of NC_051155.1, forward strand.
AGGCTAGCTGGACGGCCCAGACCTGGTCTTGTTGGTCTGAGCTGAGCAGTAGGGTCTCCCACTGCTGCCGGTTTTGAATTTTGCGGCCCTCGAAAGGAGCCGCCTTCGAGCATGCCCATAGAATGTGTGGCAGATCCGCCCTACATTTACATAATTCGCATTGATCGTTGTATTTCCCTGGATAGAATCTGCTGCAGGCCACCAGGTTTGGATACATGTTTGTTTGCAGGAGGCGCCAGGCCACCGCCTGTTTCCGGGTTAGCGCGGGATGAGCTGGTGGGTACCGGGCCTTTCTTAGCCGATAGTAATCGGTTATTTCTTTGTAGCTGACCATGCGGTCTTCTCTCGTTCCCGGCTTGGCGGGCTCACTTGCTCGGCGAGTAAGTCCTCCAGCTACGTTGTGAGCCGTCTCGTTGCCGGGGAGAGAGGAGTGCGCAGGTGCCCAAATAAATTGGATCGTCTTGCGATGACAGTCGCTGTTACTATTTAGGATGTTGAGCGCCTCTGGCGAGATGCATCCTTTCGCGAAATTGCGAACTGAAACTTTTGAGTCGCTTATGATAACTCTCGCTTTCGTGGAGGCCACCGCTAATGCTATGGCGGCTTCCTCCGCAACTTCGACGTTGTCCGTTCTCACGGTGCCGCTCGCGCAGGGTTCTCCGTCCGCGTTTACCGCTACTACGGACATCCCTTTGCGTTCTCTGTATTCCGCGGCGTCTACGTAGGCCACGCCCTCTACGTCATGGTATTTGCGCTCAATGTGGCGTGCCCTTGCCTCTCGTCGCTCCTTGTGGTGCTCCGGGTGCATGTTCTTGGGCAGTGAAGGAATTTGAAATTCCTTCCTCGTCTCTAGTGGAATGCTTAGTTTGGTGCCGTGTTGCGCTTCATATCAAGTTTTGAGTTTCTGTAGAATGTGTCGCCCCGTTGGGGTTTGTGTGAGTCTTTCGTATTGGGCGGTAGTGTGCGCCTCGATTAGTTCGTCAAGCGTGTTGTGTAGCCCCAACTCTAAGAATTTGTCGTTGGCTGTTGTGACTGGGACACTAATTGCCTGTTTGAAAGATCGTCTGATGATGCTTTCCATGTTTTTTTCTGCCACACCAAATGTTAGGTACGGTGCCACATAGACGACGCGACTTATTACGAAGGCCTGCACTAAACGAATTAGGCTGACCTCCATCATGCCGTAGTGTCTATTGGCAATCCGTTTGATTAGCCTTAGTGTTTGCTTTGCGCTGTTTTCTACCGCCTTGATGGTACCGAGGTTTCTGCCTTCCGCATGCAACCGGAGTCCTAGGACTTTGATTTGGTCTACGATAGGTATCGGACCCCCGTTCACTTTGATGTTAATGTTCGGTGTTCCTTCGTATTTTTTCCTGGTCGCAGGGTACACTAAAGCACTGCACGGGCTCGGGCTTACCCGAAAGCCCGGGCCCAGCCCGGCCCGTGGGCCGGGCCGGGCTGTGTAGAACAGTTTTTTCACGGGCCGCGCTCGGGCACGGCGTGTGCTTTTTGACCCCGGCCCGGGCCGGGCTCGGGTTTTTTGACGCGGGTCCGGACCGGGCTCGGGCTTTCTGGCGGTGTTTAACCGCATGTAACGTGCAGCGAGTTATTGTCGGGCGTCTCATCTCTGAAAAACATGTATTTTTCGGTCTCGGGCCGGGTTCGGGCCGGTTTCGAGCCGGGCTCGGGCCGGGCTCGGGCCTAAGGTTAAGGGGTGGCGGGCCGGGCCGGGCGGGTAACATAGATTATTTCCCGACCCGGGCCGGGCCCGGGTCTCGCCATAAAAGTTTTGATCGGGCTCGGGCGGGCTGCCCAATGTAAGAACGGGCCCGAACCGGGTCCGGGCCGCAAAAATCGGCCCGTGCAGTGCTCTAGCGTACACCAGCAGGAGTTCGAACTTTTGAGAGGAGCAACTGAGCCCCTTCTCTGCCGCGTAGCGTTAGACGGCCTCGGTGGCCTGTTGGAGGGTTTCCTCGCTTTGGCGTTCGCTGCCGCCTGTCACCCACAACGTTATGTCGTCGGCGTACACGCTGTGGTTGAGGCCGCGTATCTTACTTAGGATTTTCGGCAGGCCGATCATGGCCACGTTGAAGAGAAAGGGGGACAATAGCGAGCCTTGCGGCGTTCCCCTACTACCCAGTTTTATGTCATCGACTTGACGTCTCCTATCGTGATTTGAGCTGTGCGGTTCGAGAGGAAGTCCCGGACGTAGGTGTAGGCCTTGCGACCTACCCTTAGGTCCTGGAGGTTCCCTAGGACCGCTTTGTGAGTAATATTATCAAAGGCCTCAGTGAGGTCCAGCCCTAAGATGGCTTTCAGTCCCGTTCCTCTGCCCCGCGCGTCGAGGATTTGATGTTTGATTTGGAGGAGGACGTCCTGCGTGGACAGTTTCGGCCTGAACCCCATCATCGTGAGCGGATATAGACCTCTATCCTCCATGTAGTTGCTTAATCTAGTGACAACGACGTGCTCCATCAGCTTCCCCACGCACGAGGTTAGAGAGATGGGCCTGAGGTTCTCAATCAGTAATTTCTTCCCTGGTTTGGGGATCATCACTACGTGCGCTGTTTTCCACTGCGGCGGTATTGAACCCTGTTCCCAGCACGCGTTCATGTACTTTGTTATTGTCACGATGGATTCGTCATTTAGGTTTCGGAGAATCTTGTTCGTAATGCCATCCGGGCCCGGTGACGACTTTGTGCGTAGCCTGTGTATTTCGGCCCTCAACTCGGCCTCCGTGATCTCCTCGTCCAATGCAAATGCAATGCATATATGGGAAATTACCCGCAGTTACTAAATGAAGTAATCAAATGACACATGAATGGAAACGAAAGTGGATCAAAAAGAACTGGTCGCCGGTGGGCTACGAACTCACGTCGTGCGAAGCTTTTACCTACGGAGCACTACCGCGGTGCTGTTTTCTCATGGACTTTCTGGGGTACTTGTGTTTATATACTAGAACCCACCCCGTGAGTGTTAGCCCGCGCCAACCTATATATATATATATATATATATATATATAAACTTGCCGGCTTTGCGTGCTACGAACCCGGCCTGATTATGTGGACGCCGTAGTGGTAGATTCCGGATTAATTTTTACAACCTGGCGTCTTTTATCGTGCACTTTGATATAAGTGCACGAGTTTTTTTTTTTGAATTTCGCTGCCTTGTAAAGGCAACCACCCCTTATTTTCGTCCCCACAACATCGAGCTCAACAGCGCAACGCCACAGCCCCTGAGCTAGCGTGGCTTGCGCACAATTAACGTTTATAAGGTCGCAAAACAATTAGCAAAATGGGGGTTGTTATGGCTCTGCATGATGCAAGAGACAATCAGCAACGGGACAATTCTTTGACTGGTTTCACTGGCCTAATGCCTACTTTCACGAAATGGAAAAAAAAGTAGAGCAGTCTTGTGTGATCTTGCAGAATCACAGCCCAATTTTCAGCGAAGCTGTTTCATTCGAGCAGTTGCCGTATGAATTTCGAGGAGCTTCAAGAATTTCAGCAGTTCCACAACAGATTTCACAATAAATTTTGGCAAATTGGTTCATTATGTGGGGGCAGGCCGAGCCCCGCCTAAGAGCATCAAGAGAAGGGAGACGTAGACAGGACGAGCAGAGACTTGCAACTATACTGTGGGTCTTTTTCTAGACCATACAGAATTCTCCATAATTGCCTGTGGCAGATAGAATTTCAGTTATTGAGCTGGAATACTCAAAGAGGCTGTCATTACTTCCACGAGAAATGGAGATGCATAATTGACTAAAAAACTAAAATTCGATATTCAACTTTTTAAATTAATTACTTCACCACACATATTGCCATTTACGAATTGCAGCCAGTGAGCTCGCAAGGCGTATCCACTTGAACGAATTTTGAAAACGACACCAGTTTCGATATATTAATTCACAGAGCGTGGGACGAAATAGCTAGTTCTGGTTACTTTTGCGTAATCAAGGAGTACAGGACGCATAGGTGAATATCTTGGGTAATATATACGAAGATTCCACAGCTACATTGGTTCTCCACAAGGAAAGTAGAAAGTTACCTATCAAGAAAGGGGTCAGGCAAGGAGACACAACCTCTCCACTGAGCGAGGATCAACGGCGAATAACTTTCGGTTTGGAGATGACATTGTCCTATTCAGCAACAATAGGGACGAATTACAACAAAAGATTTAGGGCCTTAACCAAGAAAGTGTAAGAGTGGGGTTGAAGATTATTATGCAGAGGACAAAGATAATGTTCAATAGCCTAGCAAGAGAACAGGTATTCAGGATCGCCAGTCAGCCTCTAGATTCTGTAAAGGAGTACATTTATCTAGGTCAATTACTCACAGGCGACCCTGATCATGAGAAGGAAACTTACACAAGAATAAAATTGTGTTGGAGTGCATGCGGCAGGCATCACCAAATTCTGACTGGGAGCTTCCCACTCTCGTTGAGAAGAAAGTGTACAATCATTTCATTCTACCGGTGCTAACAAATGGGGCAGAAACTTGGAGGTTAACAAACAAGCTTGACAACAAGTTAAGGACCGCACAAAGAGCGATGGCACGAAACCGGTTACGCTTAACGTTAAGAGACAGGAAGAGAGCGGTGTAGATCGGAGAGCAAACAGGGATAGCCGATATTCTCGTTGACATTAAGCGGAAATAGTGGAGTTGGGCAGGCCATGTAATGCGTAGGATGGATAACCGGTTGACCATTAGAATTACAGAATAGATACAAAGAGAAGGGAAGCGCAGTCGAGATCGGCAGAAAACTAGATGGTGTGAGGAAGTTGGGAAATTTGCAGGCGCCAGTTGGAATCTGCTAGAACAGGACAGGGGTAATTGGAGATCGCAGAGAGAGGCCTTGTCCTGCAGTGGACATAAATAAAGGCTCATGATGATGATTATATACCCCTTGAACCCATGAAGCAGAGCCCCCATTATTATATCGAGTATGGCTGGGGCATTCCACAATCCGAAATGCATGACCTTGAACTGGTAAATCGCATCAGGAGTCGCAAAAGCCGTTTTCTCTCGGTCCACTGGGTGGACAGCAATCTACCAATATCCCGATCGAAGGTCGATAGAAGAGAAGCGAGCGCCACCATACTGGCATCAAGGGCCTCATAAATTCCCTGGTAACGGGGAAGCGTCTTTCTTCGTAATGTTGTGGAGGTGGCGATAGTCCGCATAAAAGCACCACGATTCATCCTTCTCTTTAACTAAACCAACAGGGTATGCTCAGGTACTTGAGGATGGCTAGATGAAGTCCTTCGCAAGCACCTTGTTGACTTCCTACTAGATAACGCTATACTCAGATGAAGATACTCAATAGGGGCGCCGGTAAATAGAGCTGGCACCGTTTGTATGTATGCGATGTGCGGCAACGGATGTCTGGCCCAAAAGCCGATTACCGAAGTCGAAAATATCGCCGTGCGACTCGAGAATATTGTTACGGGTGATCCAGAAAAACGGCCGGAAGGCTCGAATCTACAGTTATTTCACCCGTTCGGCAATCAACATTGGCACCACACAGCTTCAGAAAATCGAGGCCCAGAATTACGTCATGCGTAGCATGAGGTAAAACTACGAACTCCGCATTATATGTTTTTATTTATTTATTTATTTATTTTTTATTTTCGTACTCTCAATCGCCCGAAGGCTTTACAGAGAGGAGGGGCAAGAACAAATGTAAGTATTAATGGCGGTCTTGAAATTCTTGGAGTCAGAGATGGCGGTGATGGAGGCAGGGAGGTGGTTCCAGTCTTCCGAGGTTCTTGGTATAAGTGCGTCAGAGTACATTTTTGTGCGACAAAGGGGTACACCAACTTTCTGGGAATGATCAATGCGAGATGACACGTACGATGGCCGATGCAGTAATTCTTCCTTAAGTGTGAGATCGAAGTAAAATATTTTATGGAAGAGGCACAGTCGAGAACACTGTCGGCGCAGAGCGAGGTCTGGTAGGTCAAGAGTTAGTTTCATTGCGGAGACGCTAGAATAACGACTATAGTTAGAAATTATAAACCGGGCGCTGCGATTCTGGATAAGCTCTAAAGAGTTTGTTAGTGTTACCTGGCCAGGATCCCAAATTGAGCAGGCATACTCAAGTTTGGGTCTGACCAAGGTCTTGTAAAGTGTGAGTTTAACTGTAGTGTTGGCGCGTGAGAAGTTGCGACGCAAAAAACCTAGCATGCGGTTAGCGTTGTTGATAATATAGTTCACATGCAAAGTCCATGATAGATTCTGGGCTATAATGACGCCGAGATATTTGTAAGAAGTCACGGCGATTAGGGGTGTGTTATTAAGAGTGTAATCAGCGGGATTAGTTGAGTAAGGCACTCGAGACACGCGCATGCTTTTACACTTGTTAATATTAAGTTTCATTAGCCAATCAGAACACCAGCGGGAAATACTATCAAGGTCAGTCTGTAATGCAGCATGGTCGCAGGAGTTAGAAATTATGCGATATATTACACAATCATCAGCAAACAGTTTTATAGTAGAAGAAACTTGGGTAGGAAGATCATTGATGTATATGAGAAAGAGTAGTGGTCCTAGAACCGACCCCTGAGGTACCCCCGATGTTACTGAAGCGAAAGAAGAATCATGACCGTTAGCCGAAACATATTGAAAGCGGTTAGAAAGAAAACATTTAATCCAACTTAGGACATTGGCATTGAGGTTCAAACTGTCAAGTTTAAAAAAGAGTAGCTGATGTGAGACTGAATCAAATGCCTTAGCGAAATCTAGAAAAATACAGTCGACAACGAAACCATTATCAACAGCGCGAAATAAGTCGTTTGTAAATAACAGAAGTTGTGTTTCACACGAAAGATATTTTCTAAAACCATGTTGACAAGTAGAAAAAAATGAGTTAGATTCAAGAAAACATACCACATGTGAATAGATGACGTGTTCCATGAGCTTGCAAGGTATACTGGTCAATGATATCGGTCTGTAGTTCAGTGGAGAGTGAGAAACACCTGATTTGTGCAAAGGAACCACCCTCCCCACCTTCCAATCACTTGGTATGGTGCAACATTGCAATGACTGTGAGAAAATCTCGCAAAGAATCAATGATGAATACACTGATGTACTTTTCAAAACTTCGAATTAATACCGTCAGGGCCAGCACTGCTAGAGACCTTTAGGGTTTCGATTAAACGAGAAATACCAATTGAATCAAACACAATAGGATACATGGGGGAAAACCGGAGTCGGGATAATCAGGATATACAACAGGATTATTATGCGAAAAAAAGGAAATAAATGCATTATTTAATACATCACAACAGTCCTTGTTATCTACAGGAACGCCAGCAGTATCACAAAGCTCAATCAAGGTTTCATTTTTGTTATTGACTGCGCACCAAAATTTTCGAGGATTGTCACGTAGAAGTGTCGGCAGTGTGCTACAATAAAAGTCATCCTTGGCCCGTGCTATAGCCTGTTTGTATTCGTTATCTGCGTTAGTGTAAGCAAACCAGCTCGAGGCGTTTGTGGATCTTTTTGTGCGTCGAAATAACCTTTTCTTTTTATTTAGAAGCCGTTTAAGTTGTGCGTTAAACCAAGGTGCCCGAGATTTAGTCGTAATACGCTTCAGTGGGATATAACGGTCCATTAGGTATTTTATTTTATTTTTAAACAAAGCCCAGTTTGCTTCCACCGTGCGAGTGTACAAATTCGGCAAATATTCGCTAATGAAGGATGACAATTCAGAATTAATAGCGGTGACATCAGCATTCTTATAATCACGAATAACTTTGGATGATTTGACCGATGGGGTGCAAGCACGTAAGTCGAAAAGTAGAATGCAGTGATCACTAACGCCAGAAAAATGTTGAACACTTGGAACGAGGTTAGGGGTTGTGGTTAAAATGAGGTCCAAAACGGTAGCGGAATGACTGGAACTTCGTGTCGGATTAGTGACAAGTTGCGTGAGGTTAAAATCAAGACATAGGTTAAGGAACGCAAGGCACTCAGATCCACCCTTTATAACTGTAGGTTGGGTTTTCCAGTCAATCCCTGGAAAGTTAAAATCGCCCACTAAGAATAAAGGGCATGAAGAAAACTGTTGTGTCAAGTTGCTTAAAATGTCGGAAAGTTCATTGCAAAATGTGTTAGTTGAACTAGGTGACCGGTAGCAGGCACTAAAGATGAAGTCTTTGTGATCGATGGTTATTCGAGCGCATACAAATTCCAAATCAGTAGAGATAGTTATCTCGCGGCAAGATATGGTATCACGGACGGCTATAAGCACTCCGCCGCCTGTCCGCTGCTCGCGGTCTCGACGAAAGAACTTATAGTTACTTTCACATTCAAAAATTTCGTGATTAGCTATCTGATTTGAGAGCCACGTTTCTGTAAGAATGACTATGTCGGCTGAACACGTGTCTATTAGAGAGGACAAAGATTCGCGTTTGTTACCTACGCTGCGCACGTTAGAATAGAAGACAGAGACCTGTTTACGATTCGGGTTAGTAATAAGCTATGACGTTGCTGCATGTGCACTGCTAGTACCTGTGGAAGAACGGTTGTTATTGTTAGTGACAGGAGCCACGCCTGAATGAAGTTCGCAAACCTGGTCAGTAGTGGGACAATACACGTAGGTTTTCCTATTTATATGCAGTTTGTTAAGACGAAGTGTGTACTGTTGGCCGCTATTCTTGCCGAATTCAATAAGTTTCTTTCGACATTGACGTGTAGCTCGGCAAAAGTCCTCAGCCACAGATATGCCTGTACCGCGAAATTTTGAACGCTGAGAAAGGATGTTGTCCTTCAGTTTTGAGGAACCAAATTTTACTATTATTGGCCGTGTTTTGCCCAAGACGTGCGTACCCAGACGGTGTGCGCGTGAAATGCTGTCATCAGGAAACGTAAGATTTAAAATACGGGTGAGCGACTCACGAACATGGCACTCGGACTGCGCCCAGGTTTCCGCAGGACTATCGACAAGCCCGTAAAAGATCAAATTGTCACGTCGCGATCTATCCTCAAGTTCATCGAGTCGTGAATTTAGTATTACAGTTTCATTCATAACACTGCTCACAATACCAGGTAGGTTCTCGTCATGCCGAGATGAATCAAACGATTCAACAACGGATTCGACCGCGGAAAGTCTGGTTGTTATGTCAGACACCTTTTGTTCCAGTTGTTCTTGATTCCGTCTTACTTCGGTTAGCGTTTGCATCATCTCAGCATGACCTGCATCGACTTTTGCTGACAATGTGGCAATCGCAGCCAGAACGTCACTATCATTGGCAGGCCCTGGATTCGTTTCAACGTCGCCAGCCAACAACAACAACATGACAACATGCGCACATTCACTAACAATATCCAAAAGAACTATTGGGCTTGGGAGGAGCAGCAGGCAAACATCATGTGAGCGTTTAGCATGTAAAGAGGGATATTTACTGACCTGCACAACGAAGCAGAAAGGATTGAAAACCGGCTGCATAGCTGCTGCTCCTCCGTGCCCACTAAAGGGAAACGATGCCGGCGGTGCGTTTAAGTCTGTGGTGGTGACTGATGCCGTTGCCGATGACACTGTCCTGGTGAAGCCCGTCAATGTTGCCGTGTGCTCCCTCAGTGGCAAAGAAACGTTTGGAAAAGGCAGCACCGGTATCCCGGAAGGTAATGGTACGACAGCGACTGATCCATCAGGCGGCAAGGGCGGCCATGCTGATAACAAGGCCTGCACAACGAAGCAGAAAGGATTGAAAACCGGCTGCATAGCTGCTGCTCCTCCGTGCCCACTAAAGGGAAACGATGCCGGCGGTGCGTTTAAATCTGTGGTGGTGACTGATGCCGTTGCCGATGACACTGTCCTGGTGAAGCCCGTCAATGTTGCCGTGTGCTCCCTCAGTGGCAAAGAAACGTTTGGAAAAGGCAGCACCGGTATCCCGGAAGGTAATGGTACGACAGCGACTGATCCATCAGGCGGCAAGGGCGGCCATGCTGATAACAAGGCCTGCACAACGAAGCAGAAAGGATTGAAAACCGGCTGCATAGCTGCTGCTCCTCCGTGCCCACTAAAGGGAAACGATGCCGGCGGTGCGTTTAAATCTGTGGTGGTGACTGATGCCGTTGCCGATGACACTGTCCTGGTGAAGCCCGTCAATGTTGCCGTGTGCTCCCTCAGTGGCAAAGAAACGTTTGGAAAAGGCAGCACCGGTATCCCGGAAGGTAATGGTACGACAGCGACTGATCCATCAGGCGGCAAGGGCGGCCATGCTGATAACAAGGCCTGCACAACGAAGCAGAAAGGATTGAAAACCGGCTGCATAGCTGCTGCTCCTCCGTGCCCACTAAAGGGAAACGATGCCGGCGGTGCGTTTAAATCTGTGGTGGTGACTGATGCCGTTGCCGATGACACTGTCCTGGTGAAGCCCGTCAATGTTGCCGTGTGCTCCCTCAGTGGCAAAGAAACGTTTGGAAAAGGCAGCACCGGTATCCCGGAAGGTAATGGTACGACAGCGACTGATCCATCAGGCGGCAAGGGCGGCCATGCTGATAACAAGGCCTGCACAACGAAGCAGAAAGGATTGAAAACCGGCTGCATAGCTGCTGCTCCTCCGTGCGCCTCCGTTTCACTGCCCAAGCTAACTTTCACACTGCACAGACCTACAGGGTACAATAGTTCTCCACTCACTCCACGAAACATATCGGCACGGTCCCATGAAAACAGCACCTTTCGTCCTAGCAGGCGTTTGAATGCGAGACTCATTACTGAAACGGTCGCTCCTGTGTCCACTAAGGCCATTGTTGAGACACCGTCTACACGCACACACACCTTATTTTTGAACATGCAAATTGGCGGAGGTATTTCTGTCAAAATCGAAGACTGTCCGGCGGCCTCACCTACAACGGCCGCGCTGACTAGTTTTCCGGCGAAGGCGACGGGTAGCGGCGCCGGGGAGACGGTGACCGGGTGTACGCGAGGAGCAGGCGGTGGTGTCAAGCTGCGATCGGAGGCAGGGGAACGGTTTCGCAGGGTTCCCTGGGCCTCGTTGTGTCACATGTAAGAGGCCGCCGGTGGCGCGAAAAAGAAGAGGAGCACGCGATGCCTGGTGTTCGGAACGGCGCGAGCGCGCGAGGCGCACGAACCGAGGCATAGTTGAGAGATGAACGGCGCTGTCCGTGGAGTTTCAACGTGGCACCGGGTCAGGAAGGTCGCATCTCCAGCTATGTTCTGGCGACGGGAGACTTGGGGGTCTGGTTGAGTCCGCGACGCTGGCCGTCCAAGGTGTGGCCATCGACCTCGGCAAGTTCGGGCGAGGCTCCTGGACGGGCTGCAGCTTCTCATGGCAGGACCAGGCACCCCAGAGAGGATCCCCCTTCTGCGACAGACCGGCTCGTTCGATTCTCGAAGGGACGCCACGTCGGCACTCACGAAGAGATTGCGACGCATCCCGACGCTAGGCCTATCCAGGTGGGCCTAAGCAACGCCGAGCGCCTTCGCTCACGAGCTGACGAGCTCATCACCGACGAGCCGACGAGCTCACCGCCGACAAAAGAGACAACGCGAGGCGTCGGCACCTACGGCATCCGCAACGCTTCGGACGAGCCCGACACGGACGCGACAAGAACCTCAAGACGACGATCTGTAAGAGACGATCCCGTTTCCGATTTACGACGCAGTTAGGCCGGGGCCAAGGTGGCCAGACTTTGGCAAGAAAAGCTAAGACTGATCGAGAGACTTTAAGGCGGAGCGAGGCTCCAGAAATGAGATAGTTGTTTGGTAGTGGTGTTGTATTAAGTTAGAGATTTGGTTTATCTATTAAGTAAGCTTTTTCGTGGAGTTATGTCTAGTTTCGCGTGCCTTTAGTTTTGACTTTCGGCTTTAGTGTTGTGTGTCGCGTGTGTTCACCGTCTCTGTACGTATTAAATCCTCGTTTGCTGTGCCGCCAGTCGTGTCTCTCCTCCATCGAGAGTAGCGCATGCACGCAACTCTCCACACTCCCAAGTAAAGGTGACACGTTGGACATAAAGCTTTGATAGGTGTACGCACGGCCAACGCGTTGCTGGCCAGGTATTGTTGATCGGTCGTACCTCGGCGGTTGGTGGCATGGTTGGGCCGCGTTACAGCACCTGGCAATGTGGCCCTCGACACCACAGTTGTAGCACAAGGGAGGAGGGCGATCGACAAAATGTCGCTCAAAGCGCTCAGCCGGCAGAAGTCGCCGAACTGGGTACATCATGTCAGTACGCTGAACAGGAGCCGTACGCCACTGTGCACCGCGGTTGGGTTGAAAGCGTTGCACATATCGCTGTTCTGACGGACACGTCTCCGGATGTGCCCACGTAGTTCCAGTCATATCGACGTCCGTGACACACACAGATGGTGGAAAAGTAGCGCATGGTGCTGCGGGCGCTGCGTGAGATACTGGATACGTAGCCGGCGGTTGAACCGTGTTGTACATTATTTCATTGTGCCGCCGCAGTACTTCGCGTACCAGTTCACGGATAGTAGAGGCAAGGTCGGTGGACGGGCTCGTATCGGCGCTGGCGACAGGGGGCACGTTTGCCAGTCGTCCAAATTTGGGTGCGATACGACGGGTCCTCAACGTCTCAAACGTGCGCCAGTGACGCAAGACATCAGAAACGGAGGTGAGGTTGTAGCGCCCACCGATGCCGCAGCGCGGAGCGCTTTGTTCGGCGCTCTCAGCCGGTGCCTTAGCGCCGGCTATCAAAGAAAGAGAAAAAAAAGAAGCGCAGCGCGTGCTCGGGGCGCGAGCTCGGCACGCGCAGTGTCGTTCTAAAAGCCAGCCACGCTGGTCGTCGCAGCCCCGTCGCTCGGCTCGCCGCCTTCGCCTTCTGATCAGGGACGACGGCACGGCTCGTACAGCCCCCGTCACGTCCCTCCTACATTGGTGACCCGGGAGAGCGCGCCTTTTCTCGAGCGACACGCTGCCATGGCTCACTGGCCGGAGCCGCAGTTCGACCCACCACTGCCGCCGTTCTCGTCCAGCTAGGTCGGCGCATGGTTCGCTCAGTTCGAGGCGGCTCTGGAGCTTAACCACATCTGGATCCAGGAGTTCAAGCACGCGGTACTCCTCGACGTCCTGCCGCTTGCTCTCCAGCTCCACCTCAGCGTTCCATCGCCTGGCCCGCGCCCGTACGACGAACTGCGGCAGCGCGTGCTCGACTTCTTCGGTGCTGTCTACCACCCTCTTCCAGAGGTAGACCGCGCGGTGCGCGAGTCATCTCTGCCGGCGCCCTCACCGCCAGCGCCGGACGCGTATGCTCCTGCGCCAGTTAGCCACCATCAGGCAAACCTTCCTCCCTCGACTTGCCCCGATACCGTCTCGGCGACCACCCGATGCGCTACCACACAGTCCCCGGCCTCCGGCTCTCTCCAGGGGTCTCTTTCGTGCGAGTACGCGCACAATGTTGTCGCCGAGGGTATCGTCACGACCATGACACCGGCCACGTCACCGCCTTTCTCGCCCCCAACGGTGGCAGGCGAGAGTGGAGACCTCGCCGACCCAACGCCGGCTACCGTGCCCCACGCCATCGGGTCTGTATCCAACGTCATTGCTCCTCCAACAACGACACCCAACCCGTCCACGCGGTTCGCTGAGCTGGTCTCCGTGCCGGCGCGCGAGCTCGGCACCGCACCGATCCCACTGCCTACGACTCTGCCGGATAACGCCACCGCGGACGTGGGTCACGACGACCTTCTGCGACCCCCGCTGCATCCCACGTCAGGCGTCCTCAACGAACCACCGGACGCTCATGCAGGCCCTGACCCCACTTTTTCCTGCCGGTCCGTGGCTTCCTCGCGATGCACCCCATCGCCGGACGCGTTGGATCGTGGTCGCCTCCCGACAGGGTGTGCCACGTCCACATGCAATGCAAGCGTCGTGGCCCGTCCAGGGCTTCGACTGCATCGCTCGTGTGCGCACCCTACACGCCATGCAGCGGTGCGGTCCGTCATACGCCACCGGCAACGCTCGCTGGTACCGTCGACGCGCCATTCGCCTCAAAGGCCTATCCGTTCCTCCTTCCTCAAGACGCATGTGCAGATTCTATCGCCGGCTGGACGCGCCCCTCCCAACAGCGCCCGTTCAGCGAGTGCCTCGTCCGTTGCGGAGCTCCCAGTGCCGCCCGCCTGAGCTATGCGCGGCAACTCGATGCGCTTCACGTTAACGACTTGGACTGTCCACGGACACTTTCGAAACGCGGTTTCACTGGATCGCCATTTCGACGTTCCGTCTGGGCAGGGGCCCTGTAGCGCCCACCGACGCCGCAGCGTGGAGCGCTTTGTTCGGCGCTCGCAGCCGGTGCCTTAGCGCCGGCTATCAAAGAAAGAGAAAAAAAAGAAGCGCAGCGCGTGCTCGGGGCGCAAGCTCGGCACGCGCAGTGTCGTTCTAAAAGCCAGCCACGCTGGTCGTCGCAGCCCCGTCGCTCTGCTCGCCGCCTTCGCCTTCTGAGTAGGGACGACGGCACGGCTCGTACAGCCGCCGTCACGTCCCTCCTACAAGGTCTTCTCTACATATCAGGAACTTGTAGACGTCTTCCGCGATACCTTTCAAAAGATGTCTGACTCGATCTTCTTCAGACATCCGTGGGTTTACGATTTTGCACAGCTTGAGCACCTCTTCTATATAAGTAGTGCATGTCTCTCCCAGACTTTGAGCTCTTTGGGCAAGCGTTCGCTCCGCACGTTTCTTTTTTGCATCAGAGTCGCCAAAACATTTTCCAATTTCCTCAACAAACCGTTCCCACGTTGTTAAAGACTCTTCGTGATTCTCGAACCACATCAGTGCGGTTTCTCTCATAAATAGGACGACGTTCTCAAGCTTGGTGACCGAGTTCCAGTTATATCGGCTCACCCGATTGTAGTGCGTAAGCCACTCGTCCACGTCTTCTCCCGCTCTTCCCGCGAATGAGCGTGGTTCCATGTAATCTTGTGCCGGTGCAGGTGCCGTTGACCCTTGCGCAGTTGCAACTGGCGCTGGGTCGGGTCCTCCGTGCTGTGGCATGATGACTGTTGGCGAGAGACCGGCAAGGCGGCGGCTCGGGACTCCGTAGTACGTTGACGTCGTGTACCCAGCACCTCCACCACTCTGTTACGGGTTATTCTGTTAGGAGAGGGTTTATTGGGACACGACGTACCCGACGGTCTTGAGCGCCAGCCTAGGTTCCATGATCCCTTGGCAAAACGTACTCTTCTTCGACCCCCTTATCTGTGTCCCACTACAGCTTGTGTGGCACGCACCCAAATAACACAATACTTTCACGCTTGTAACAATATTTCTCAGGGCTTCTGTGTGCTCAGGCGGAAGGTCACTGGCGATCATGCTGCGAATTTTGCGGCTCCACAAGTTGTCGATGTCGGAGTGGCCTTCGGAAGACATGTAGTATCAAGCGCAAAAAGCTTCTAGCTGAAAGTCTTGCAGGGGCCAATGGTGTGCTACGGAAAGCCCCTGTGGAAGGACTTGCTTGATGAAACCAAAATTCACAACTGGAAGGCAGGTTCCGTTAACCGTAATGCCCAGGACCGTCTAGGGCTCAGCAATTCCGTGCGTGAGCAGGACGTCATAAAGAGGCCTCACGTAGTAGTCACCATCTGGAACAGCTGGCGAACATTACAATTCGACATACGTCACGGTTTTAGATCGTAGGAGAACCAAATCTCTGCAATGTAAGTGAGACGGAGGAGGCCGGTCACTGGCGTCACATAGTTCACACAGGCGAGGCAGCCCAAGGCGGAGGACACGCTAGAGCACTGCACGGGCTCGGGCTTACCCAAAAGCCCGGGCCCGGCCCGGCCCACGGGCCGGGCCGGACCGGGTAGGGCAGTTTTTTCTCGCGCTCAGGCCGGGCTCGGGCACGGCATGTGCTTTTTGACCCGGGCCCAGGCCAGGCTCGGGTTTTCTGACGCGGGCCCGGGCCGGGCTCGGACTTTCTGGTGGTGTGACATAACGTGCAACGAGTTATTCTCGCACGTATCGACCCTGAAAAGCATGTCTTTTTCGGTCTCGGTCCGGGCTCGGGCCGGGTTCGGGCTGGTTTCGAGCCAGGCTCGGGCCGGGCTCGGGACTAAGGTAAAGGGGTGGCGGGCCGGGTGGGTAACGTAGATCATTTTCAGGGCACGGGCCGGGCCCGGGTTTTGCCATAAAACTTTTGGTCGGGCTCGGGCGGGCAGCCCAACGTAAAAACGAGCCCGGGCTGGGCCCGGGCTGGCAGAATCGGCCCGTGCAGTGCTATAGGACACGCGAAACAATCATTCAGAGCGGAAGCGGAATGGGCCGAAAGAAAACCAAGTCCAAATATGAGTTCATGAGGGCACTGCGCGAGGACCGTAAAAATAACTACAGCCTGGTTACCAGCAACGCTAACCCGAGCTGTGCATATTCCAACCACGGTCGTCACACCGTGAGCGACACGTACGACTCGGGTCGTGGGAGGTGTAATGATCTTCTTCATGCGGCTTGGCACTCATGGCAGAGACGTGCGCCCCAGTATCAGCCGAAGCTCTGACAGGGACGCCATCGACATGGACTTCAAGAATGTTCCGGTAGGCACGTAAGGGCAACAATGGATTCGGGGTCAAGGTCGAAAGTGGAGCTTCACCTCCAGAAGCTGCGCAGTCCAGTTTTCCGGCGAAAAGCGACAGCTAAGGACGGTGAAGGCAAGCGGCGGCGAGTCGGTGAATGAGGTTGAAGGCGACGCGGTGGAGGCGACTGGGCGTAGCGGCTACCTTCCTCAGGGGCATTGGGCGCTGCGGATTCAGCGCGGGGCGGATAGCGGCTTGCAGTAGAGCACTGCACGGGCTCGGGCTTACCCGAAAGCCCGGGCCCGGCCCTGCCCACGGGCCGGGCCGGGCCGGGTAGAGCAGTTTTTTCACGGGCTCGGGCCGGGCTCGAGCACGGCGTGTGCTTTTTGACCCGGGCGCGGGCCGTGCTCGGGTTTTTTGACGCGGGCCCGGGCCGGGCTCGGGCTTTCTGCGAGTTATTCTCGGGCTTCTCAACTCTGAAAAACATGAATTTTGCGGTCTCGGGCCGGGTTCGGGCCAGTTTCGGGTCGGGCTCGGGCCGGTATTGGGCTTAAGGTAAAGGGGTGGCGGGCCGGGCCGGGTGGGTAACGTAGATTATTTCCGGGCCTGGGCCGGGCCCGGGTCTCGCCATAAATGTTTTGATCGGGCTCGGGCGGGCCGCCCAATGTAAAAACGGGCCCGGGCCTGGCCCGGGCCGCAAAAATCGGCCCGTGCAGTGCTCTAGCTTGCAGTACGGAAGGGACCAGAGTGAGTGGGAAATGGGCTGTGGGACTGAGAGGGCCACTGGCTTCGGCAATAGCGAGCAATGTGTCCAGCTCGGCTGCAGCGGAAACAGACAGGCTTATCGTCGGCTGTTCTACATTCCTCCGGGTTTCTGGAACGATGAAGGGCGTATGGTCCACGACGAGGCCTGTCCGCTGAGACTAGAGCGGCGTCAGGAGTGTTCATGGCATGAACAGTAGAGAACAGGTTAATGCTCGCAAATTCCTGTCGAACAACAGCCTGGATCAATGGAACAGCCGGCGTCAATGTCTCGGGTACAGTGCGTTTTTAAGAAGCCTATATGCAGCCTCGAGTTCTCGACGGGCGATGCGCGTTACGTCGTCTGATGGGGATGGCTGACAAGGAGTTGCCTCGCTGGACGATGTTGGAGTGGTATTCGGTAGACGCTCGAACTGAGGCGAGATGCACCGGTATTTCCCATGCTCTGGATGACGGCACTCTTTGATGACACTGTCTGCGGTGGTCACGCAACGTTGGTGAAGACGAGTAAATTGAACGCGTCGTCTGCGATACCCTTCCAAATGTGGGCGATCTTGTCAGCCTCGGACATTCTCTGGTCTGCTTGTAGACACAACACCAGCACGTCCTGCATGTACGACAAGTAAGGCTCAGTTGACGTCTGGGTACGTACCACCAGTTGTTTCTTGGCGGTAAGCTCTTGACCAAACGTGTTGCCAAAAAGGTCGCGGAGCTGCTGCTTGAACGTGTCCCAGCTGGTGATATCATCCTCGCGGGTCCGAAACCAGACGCGAGGGATTCTACCTAGGTAAAATATGACGTTGGCCAGCATTATAGTTGGATCCCAACCATTCTGTTTGCTGACACACTCGTACATGCTGAACCACTCATCCACGTCAACGCTGTTTGCCCCGGAATATGTCCCGGGATCGCGGGGCTGTTAGAGGGCGATAAATTGGGTCGTGGTTGCAAGCGTAGCTGGCGGCGACGTGTCATCACCTGGTGGCATGGTGGTAGATTTGAGGTGGCGTCCGCTGCGGAGCTCCACCTCGTCAAAAATACCCCGCAACTCCACCAAATAAATGTTACGTGGAAACGCAGTAGGTGAACTATTTACACGGTGTATTTCAAGGGGCAGCAAGCACTGGCCAACATGCTTGCTTGCTTGCGTGTTTGCTTCCTATACCATGGCGCATACCCACTACGAGGGATTGCTCAAGAAGCTGGCGGTTAACCTGGTGGGGCGTGGGGAGAAAACTTGAGGGAAAACGTATTGGGAAGGAACAGTTGAAATTATTCAATGATGGCCAACATGAAAGCCAGCCAACATCAAAACAAGGGACGTCGTCGTCCTCAGATCAGTCAGTGACCGCTTATGGGTACGTTCTACTAAATCTAAGTGTCCACATTATCTTCTTAGAATAGCACATAGCAGTATAAACTTTGCGATTTTCCATATTTTTCAGAAAACTGAGAGAACTGGTAACCAACGCTTTCTGAGCGGTTGTAGTTGCGCGAACAGTCTCACCGTAAAAAACGTACTTTCTTATCTGATTACCCATAGCGCAAGCCACTTAACCCTTTCAGGCCCAAATTAATTCTGTTCAACGTAAAAAATTGGTCTTTACAATTTGAGATGTGCATGATCGTGGTAGGTAAAAAAATTAAAAATCTGTGCTCACACTTTTCAATCAAAACTTATTTAATTATTCCAAATGGAATCAGTGAGACTTGGTGGACTTGAAATGCGTCGCTTCAAGGAATACGTGAAAGACCTATTTTAGATGAAACACTTTGCAGCAATTCTTTTCTTTGTTGAGGCAGAGGTGTGTGCCACACTTCTTGCACCGAATGCGGGAGTAAGAGCACATTCTTGTCTATTTTTTCTAGTTTGCGCGATGACTTCTTTTTCATCGAACGAATCAATGTCACCTCGAGGGATCAGCATAAGCTTCGGGACTTCTTTCATTTTCCCATAAAACTCGCATGTGCTGATTTTCGCCATCTGTTCCGAAAGAAAATGTTTCTGTACTACGGAGGGATTTCCCCCCAAAAAAGTTTATCTACACAGCATAAGCTCATATCAACAGCATAAAATCACAAAAAGCAGAGCAAGGCTCCACCAACAATACAGGCTCCTGAAGCGATAATGATCTATCAGTTAACACGGGCCCAAAACATGGCCAAGTACGGCATGGAAACGCCGTTTGAGCGTGAACAAACACGCGATTTAGTCAGTCAGGTAACGTCAATCGAAAATGTATCGCGTGTGTAGTCGGCGTCGCTACGTCCCAATGATTCCATTTGGAATCATCAAGATTCGCAAAGTTCTCGGGTGCCTGCAAATACTTTTCGCCGAATAAATTTATTGCGAAGGGATAGCATCACACCTAATAGTCAAAGTCCAATTGTTCGACACAAAAATAAAATAATTGTCGTACCTCTGCACGGTGAAAAGAAGAGGGGATCTCAGCGAATTGCAGGAACAGTGCAAGCGATTCTTTTATTTTTCGTTCAGAGGTGGCAGCACTTCCTTGAGTCTACCAGCTTGCCAGCATACGTAGAGCAAGGGCTAATTAAATATGGTATGTAGCGTACGAACAACCTGTTTTTTTTAAACCCAGGGTTGCCCACTGAGCTACAAAATTGATGATTACATTTGGAATCACTGGGCCTTAAAGAGTTAAACTGCACAAACGAGACTGGAAATCACATCAAGCGAACAGGTATGCCGTCTTGTCCCTTAGATCAAGGTTGTAGCCTCAGTTCTCTGACGCGGCGTGCTCGTTCCGATAGAGTAGTAATTCGTAAACTCTCGTGTGCTGCGTTTTCGGTGTACGATAAAAAAATGGCAAAGGTCTAGCTTCGCCTTCCACTATTCTTTCGTGGCACTGCAGAAAATAAAGAATCATTTAAAAGGTTGAACTTCGCATTGACGAACTGCAACAACTAGTGAGAAAGCCTCCAGTACAAAACATTTTCTTATGTTTAACACTAAGGATCATATAACATGCAGCCCGATTTTAATGCTGGACTGTTGTCGAGACTCAGCACTCGTAGGAGTCGAAAGCATGACTATGTGCGCAGCAGTACAAAGTCGATGTTACGGAGCCACCGTAGTGAGAGAATATAAATGGAAAACGTCGATAAATGATACCGGTGGTTTTGTGGAAGGCTCCATGCCGCTATACCTCGGCAGTATCCAAGATTTCACGCGCCAGATTCTTCATCACGTTTCAAACCAGTTAAGTGTACACGGACTCAGCACCTCGATTTCGGGCGCATTTATTCCTTAAACGGGCATACGTCATTCATGTGATTACTTTTTGACCTTCCACTCAGTTGGTCGTGTCTTTCCGCATTGCAAGTTAACATCACCCGCCTATTTTGTGTCTACTGCAGGAAGAAGGCTTGTCCGATCGATCTCCATTTATCCCCGTCTTGCACCAGCTAACACCACCCACTGCCTGGTAGCGCATGGCGGTGGCGTGGAGCAGGGAGTACAGCAGCAGGTTTTTATACACTATTACATCAATCCTTCAAACACCTTAAAGCAGCTGCGGTTCGTGCCACATTTTTTGAAGCCTCTACTGCGATCCCAGCTTGCGGTACCAGTGAATTAGCCTTTTAATATATTGTTGCATAAATACCCTCCCTAAAGTCAAAGCCGAGAGTTGATGTTCAGCGTGTCCATCTCTTAATGAATAGCTTCTTTGCCATAGCAGTTTTTGCTCATTTGTAACACTTCTTTTTTCTGTGGCACTCGCAGCGTGCACTCCAAGAAAACTGCCCAGTAATCGGCGGAAAGCAAGCACTTGTTGCTGAAAGCCTTACGTTAGTTTGTATTGTTGACATATGCAAGAATGAGCTTGCCCGCACGAAGTTTTGGGGCTAAGTGTATTCATGAAGGAAAGAAAGGTATCAGGATGTGGACTAACCGTGGCAATTCCTTCCCATTGTCTGTGTTAGTGCTCCGTGACGTCGTTTGATATAGTCCAAGCGTAATTTTCTTTTTCTCTTCAAGAAGGCTTCGCTTTAAAATTACCCAGATCCCACGGTGTGTGGCCATCAATGCTATGAAACTCATCTTTCAGGTAGCTAGCTATCCTGAATCGTTTGAGATTCTGCAATGCATTACTAGATGGAGCAACATGTTTGTTTAAGGCGATCAGTTGTGTAAAGTTTGACGTCGGCAGCAAGGTGACGGCGACGACGATGGCATATGAGACCCAATTTATTTATTGTACTCCGGCGATAAAACATTATAACGTGTGTCGTTACGATGCGGGTCGATCTCGTAGGCAGGGCACTGCAGATAAACTAAGCCAATCCCGAAAGTGGTGCGATGTCCCGCAGCACACACGTCAAGCGCTTCATTGCGTTATACAGCACGAGCTAGTGCTACTTTGCATCTTTAGAGTAGGCTTACTGATTCAATACGTTTCGGACTAAAACAGAGTAAAACAAACCTGAAACGGCTTGCGTTAATAGTTTTTCGTGTAGAAACTCCTTACTTTAATAAAACTGAAAGTAAACAGAGAGGTCACTATGACTTGTCTGATGATCTGTGTTGTTATTGGTGCCCGTCCACGCCACATGTGCCGTTAGGTTAAGCATCTGCAAACATCTAAATATTGCGCAAGGTAAGAGGTCAATGGCCTGCCGGCCACACCTGTGACGTCGCAAGTGCAAAATAGCAAGCAAACTTGTAAGCAGAATCGCAGTATGTTAACAGGCTGAATACAAGACTACTGAGCTGGCATTTCTGGCGTGTCTTGAGTGTGGTATGGACGAATTTCCATCTGTGCACTATAAGGTTGGCGCAAGAAGCACAGTGGACTTGTGCCCAAGTTGGACAAGGCTGGTAGCTGACTGGCGGGACTTTCCCATCTGCTCAGCAACGTCTACGGAGTAGCGGCATTGCACCGCGATGCAGCAGTCCATCTCCCGCGCGGCTTTCGCCAGTCCCACGGAAGCAAACGCCTGGGCCGTGGCAGCATGAAGGTAAATATACCTGGTAGCGAAGCTTGCATAGAAGCCGATACATTCAAAAGATGGCGGTTCGTCTGCGGTTCATGGGGTTTAGCGCCATCTGGGTGAGGAGGGAATACTTCCGGCTGAAGAAACGATAATGGGACGCCATATCCGTTAAAAACACAAGTGGCGTCGTTTTGTTGTCAAAAGTGCAAAATTAGTTTTTGTGGCCCGCCATTAGAGCTGTATCTTCAAGCGCCCCACAATACGACTCGGTGGGCGTTTCTAGCTTAGAGAGTGAAAATCAATGCAGCAAAACTTCAGTGGTGCGGGTGCCGAAATCGCGCCTATTAAAGGCCGAAGAAATCTTTTGTTGTTGAGTGGTGGTCGCATCATTGGTCGCCAAGCCCGTCGGCCAGCGCAACCGCACGGAAGCAGGTAAAATAAACAATAACCTGGTGGTCGTAGCTTAATACTTTTGACTGAACACGTTGACCAACGCCGAAACACACCTCGCAAGCACCACGCCACCAGAATTTAGACATATTCTGACAATAAGAACAACACAACGTCTGAGGGGCGGCGTATAGTAGCAGGTGAACTTCACGAGCGCACCTTTTGCACACATCAAGAGCTGCATAGTAGTACCAAAGATGGCGGCGTGAACGCTCACTATTATAGCGGGCGCCGAGTAAGTGGTGTCTATTGTTACTGATAAAATCCACGCGTTAGTAATAATGATTCGAAATGTTTTTAGCCGAATGGAATCAAATGCGATTTGTCATTCTCAATGGTAGTTCCCTCCTCACTCGTAGTCGTGCTTCAATCGCTGCTAACGTAAGCGCCCTTGCTGATGTCAGCGACAATTGGTTCTGGACCACTTTTCGCCCGAAGCTTCATGACCCATTTGGATCGACCTTGGCAGCAGCCGCAAGTCATCAATCACGTCCTGTGCCGCGTCGGTTCTAATTCCAGGCGGCCTAGACCAGCCCCGTCAAGTCACCGAGCCCTCTGCGGAAGCTGCAAGCAGGGCGATTCTGCTGGCATGGGATTGATGGTTAGCACGTGGAGTTGCCCAAACTTCGGCCTTTTGGCTTCAAACAGCTTTGTGACTTTGCAAACTCATCATTTTCAACAAGGCACGGTGTTATAAATAATTAAACAAGCAAAGTCTTCCGACGTAAGGATTCGAATGCAGGATCTCTAGCACGCAAGCTTGACATTATATCCATTACGCCACGGACGCCTCGATTGCCAAGCGACATGGAACTCTTTTTTTGCGGGCGTTGAGACGCGTGGCACGTTTCGATCCGCAGTTGCACTAGAAGAAATCGACGCATTAGAAATACCACGAGTGAAACACGACACTATGGACTGAAAATTTAAGCAAATAATACATATATGATGTACTGCATGTAAATACGTCTATATAATATCCTGCCTTCGTATAATTCACTGCAAACAAAATCATTTCGTCGTATAACATGCTACTTTTTAATACTGATATTTATACCCCGTCAACCACACTTCATATGCAGAAAGATACGTTTCAGGAAACAATCACGCGAAGAATTATTCGCTTTACGTAGATGCTTAGTATTGTTGATTATGGCTGTATTTTTTTTTTTTTTGCTTAGTCGGAACTGAAAAACATGGTAAAAACATGTTTGTAGGCTTAGTCAGTATTGAGGTTCAGTAATGCATGTATATATTTGTTGTTTTGTACTTGTTCTTTCTTTGTCCTTCCATATTTCTTGTTGCAAATGTTTCATGTGAGTGCCGCTCTATGTTCTTACTGCATCTTGAGTGCAGAAATTTGTGAGAGAAACGAAGCGCTGCTTCTCTAATCGGATTTCTTCCTCCTCGGTTCACAGAAAAAGCTGCCAGATTTTCAAAAGCCACTGACGCAGAATCTTCCATGAAGAAGCCAATCGAAACGGGTTGTGTCGATTTGCACAAATTACGTCTTTTATGGGAACAACAGCCATACACTATACAACATTACACTGAATAGCCTATTACCTATATAGCCATAGACTGTACACCACAAAATCTTACTAAATAGTTAAGTGCACTGAAACGCGCCCAAACGGACTCCAAATGGCTTCATGTACGCTGGCTGAGTTTTCAAGTGAGATTAATTAACTGAGAGGTCGGCGCTATTTCACGAAAATCCTGTTTCAAATCAGCCTGAAATCGATGCACTGGCACACAACGGAACAGGCAATGAAAACTAGCCCAAGTTAAGCTGGTTTGCAATCTTTTCTGGAGAATTTCTATCAGTGTTTCATCAGAACAATTCCGCGTGATGATTAAAAACCTCCGGCTTAATCCAGAACCGACTACGTGTCCAATGTGCGAACTGGAGAAGTACCTTGCTCGAAATGGTGTAAGCAGTTGGTCATTGCGTATGGGACTTCCTTCACTGTTTACTAAAACCGGTGTACAGAATACTAACTGATCGTGATTTAAAGTTTTCTGACTTGCAACTCAAAGGACACGATCGGAAAGAAAAATTGTGATTATGCCAACAGAAATGTAAGTAGAAAGTTCCTATGCACCGTATCTGTGGTCGACATATCTAAAACATGATTTGCAACATTCGTTGTTGCCGGAGTGTAAACCACGTTTATACTACCCCCCTCCCCTATTAGCATACCTGCTCAACAGTAGCCTTAAGAAATACTAGAACTAAAAGTTCTGTGTGCTTCCCTGCTGAAACACCGCACCTTTATTTTAAGCAACACTTTCTTTTTAATGAGGCTCGCAAATGACTCGTGAACTTTACCATTTATTGCGTCCGTTTGTGAATGGTTTGGTTCAGTACCTCGTGATGAAGGAGGGGGGGGGGGGGGCGTATATTTAAAAACGAGAAATTCTGCTGTTCAAGTATTCTATTGTCTTCTGTATGAAAAACATGTATCACAGTTCTGCACTCTGCATCAGCCAGAACTGGACAAAGTCTGCGTGATATGAGCTGCCTATGTGAGGTTACTGCTTTTTTTAAACCGTTCGACCGTTTAAGATGGTACGGCAGAGGTCCTTAGGGTAACGCGAAAGTGACATCTCAGCATCAGTTCCTCGAGCTACTGAGACGTTACCTTGGCGCTACCCTAATTTCTTTCGAAAACAACTTGTACATTCAGAAGCAGGACATCTGTATGGGATGTTGCGTAGCTCCAGTCCTCTGTGAAATTTTTCTCGCCAGCTTTGACCGTCAACTGAAACGACTGGTCGACGCAGCCGAACTAGGCGTAGAAAAGGTATTTAGATACGTACGATTTGTTGGTAATTTTAGATTTAGACGGACCGATACGCTTCAAGGGGCCCTGAACCACCCCTTGGGCTTGGTGAAATAACATAGCCCGCGGATAGCATACGCTGCTGTGAACATCTCAGCCAAGTTTTGCAGTCGTACGCGGTGCGTGGACCTCGCAAGCGGTGCGCGAAGTCACCTTTCTCTCAAATGCTCTCGTTTCAACAGAAGCCATGATCCTCACTCTTTCCTGTGTGCTTTATTTCGTAATAAAGCACACTCCAATACATTGCTCCTATTGGTCGCTGCGGTCGGCTACACCGCGTCCGCCGAGAGGTGCCGCCACGAGTCCAGTGGCTAAGCGCACTGCGGCTCGCTGAGAACAACCGCGTTTGGCTTACGTTTAGCAAGGCGTAGGCACCGAAATCAGAAGTCGTGGTGTATACGTTAACATCCAAAATGAAATTTGAAGTGCTCGCCACGGTGGCATGACGAAGGCGCCACGTCCCGCCTCACCGTAGCCTTCGCGGTGCAAAGCATTTAAGAAGGAACGGGAGCACAGCTGAGGCCGTGTTTGATTGCCAGTAACTCCGCTTCTGCTGAACGCGCTGAAGTACTTTTTGCGGCAAGTAATTCTGGAATACCCTATTTTCACTTCAAGTGTCTTTCTCCACTGTCATAAAAAGTGGTTCAGGGCCCCTTTAGCATTGGTGGCTATGTCGATCGTAGATGTTTTTACCAAGTGTTTATTCTTGCTGAAGTTCACGTTTGAGCTGCAGCAGGCCCATTCCATTTAGTGTTTAGACCTTCGCATGCTTTTAAATGAAGGTGACCACATCTGCTGGGATTATCCAAGGAATCCAATCTACCATTCGATTCCTCAAATTCGAAACTGATTAAAAGGGGAACCGCAAACTCATGTTTCAGGTCGGCTCTTTTGAAGTCCTGCCCATACAGGATAACGGAAAGCTTCGGTTACCAAGCAGCAAGGTTGCGGCAGGCTTGTTCCCTTCGTCCACCCTTCAAGCTGTCGCAGCAACGCTGCTTAATTGGCTTATTCAGCTGCGCGAAAAGCCTGCGTAGACGTTGTACGTACCCCGCAGAAAAATCGTTTGTTCGAGCTTGTGCCATATGTGCACAATCTTTCGCATAACTTAAGGAAAGTCGCAGAGAAGCATCGTGTCGACTTTGTGTTTTCTGTGCCATGCAAGTTGGCACACCTGTGTGAACGCTTCACGGGAAGTCAAGCAAGGAAAAACTGTACGACGAATACAGTACCAGTACGTCCCGTGCGCTACTTCGGTCCTGCACATAATTCTTTTAAGCTGCGGTCGTGTTTACTTGGGATATACTGGTCACTGCATGAAAAACATGGTGTGACGGCACATTAGGTATTTGAAATCAGCAGAAGGGTCAATCTTGCTTTATACTGCGAAAGTTGCGGTTGCGAAAAAATTCGGAATTTGTAGGCCGTGGAAAAACGAAATTAGGACTTCAGCATTTGGAAGCGTTGCTAATAGAAAATTGTGGCTCTGATATGTGCGTTAGTGTGGCTTCGGTGGCGCATTTAAAACAAAGAAGCACAATTCGTGGGTACCGACAGCTAAGCTGGCTCAGTCAGTTCTTTTTTTTGTATTTTATGCCGCTTGTGCCACCTGTGCGAAGTCCAGAGCGTACACATGCTTCCCAATTATCGCGCTTCATGAATACATTGTGAACGCGTTGTATGCAGTTTTTCCCATATTGTCTTGTTTTTGCTCCTGCTTTTTTGTTGCTGGTTTCGGGGTGTCATTGGCACATGCGCGCATTGCCCTGCTGCAGCAATATTTTTCGAATAAACGTTCACGGTTTTCAGTAGCGCATATCCCGTCTATCTCGCCTTAGTTTGTGACATCTATCGCGCATCACCGTACTCAAATAAGAAACTCTACTTGCACGTGGTATACAAAGATTAATTTTGGCTATGAGTGATCTTGGTTATTATAGTTATTGTGGAACCTGTACACTTGGAATGTGAATAAAGAAGTTCCCCAATACAAGAACGTCCTCGAGTATCGTTCTGCACTGTTTTAGCTTCTTTACGATGTTTCCTTTCTGATCATTCTTTTCTTTTTATTTTGTCAGCACAATCTTTGTCATGTCCTTCATTCAAAGTGAAATACAGCTGCAGTGTCCGACACGCTGTTGCGTCTAAAAGCGGCAAGGGCCTTCTTGTTGCGCTACCTACGAAGCGAACACTTCACCAGCGCCCTCCTAGATGACTGCGGGGCTAGGCGACGGCTATTGACGGTCAACAAAGAAGCTTCCTTCGAGTTGGCAGCAACCGACGCATTCTGTGAAAACGGTAGGGACCGCCAAAGCCGGGTTACTCAAATTGCAACACGCTGACCGTCCCGGAGAGCCCGCTATTTGCGGCAAGGTGCCAACGCCGACGACTTCAGTGCGGACCGCTTGGACTTCCGTTTACCCTTTGCCTCGTGGTTGTGTCGTATGCGGGAGCGAATGTGCAACGTCAGCGGCGTAGTCCAGCAAGGTGCTGCGATCATGGGCGGAATGCTGTGAGCAGTTTGGCGCCTCTTATTCGACAGAACAAAGACATCGAATTCCCATGTCGAGGGATCTAGGGGAATGAACTACTTTTAAGAAGCCTTTTGTGTGTCTCCGACTAGAATATCACTACTTGCTTCAATATATAAATAAGCGTCTTCTTGTAACGTACTCATCCCGATGCCTGGAAAGTTCCTGGCCGGAACGCTTCCCCGAGTCACGACAACGCTGCCACCCAATTTCGCTAGTAGATGACCTGATGGCAGAAATTTTCAGACCAGCACTGGTCAGAATCAGTTCTACGACACTTTCTAGAATGAGCTGTGGAGCAGTTTCCAGAATAAAGTATTGCGCTCACTGATGCTAACGTCATCAATGTATGAAGAGCTGCACCGCGGGTCGCTCGTAAAGGTTTTTTGCCACGGCTCTGGGTATTTTAAGTAGACCGTGTTTTCCAACACCGAAATACCACGCCAAAGCAAGACTGCTCAATTTTTGAATGATGTATGTGTCATTTGATTTCCTGCGAAATAAAAAGTAGAGGCAAAAACAAATTTGCACATGCGAGCAGTTTCACAAAAGAAACCCTGGAAAAAGTTTTTCGTAAAGCGTGGAAGAAAAAGAAGGCGGGAATGAAAACTTAAATGAGAGCACTGGTGTGATTGTCAAAAGCACAACAAACCCCCAAGTCCCGACCACATAGGCAAGAAATCAATTGAGAATTAAAAAATAGAAGTACGAACTGCACGATATCCTGGGCATTCTATGTATGCTGGCGGAATAAACCGTAGCAGCATATCAGAGAAGACAAAAAGATGACGAAGCATCCTGCGAATTTTCGCTACTCACAGCACCCAACAAGGACACAAATTTGTCTTAGGCGCCTAAAATTCATGTTCACAATTTGCATCAAACCTATGCGTAAACATTTCAGGTAACAGCAGGAGAATGTTGAGCTCAACGAATACATAAAACAAAGCACATAGCGCAATTACGTAGACACCCCGTCTACCATATTACAAAATATATTACCAGGAGCGCCACGACACAAACTGCAATAAGCTTTCACATCTCTACATACCACCACAGAACACCCATACAAACTTAGAGAAGGGGAACTGTACTTTGCACAATGCAACGAAAATAAGCGTAGCGGTGGGATTGGGAATTAAAGTATGCGACCGAGAGGTGGCGCTGGCAAAATCAAAACTAATATCATTATCATTACGTAGTGAACAATATAGTCGCTACGATAGCGGTTAGTGGGGCTCGTCGCGCTGCTCCCTCGATGGTTTTTGGGCGTTTTGTTACCGCTTTCGGGGCGGTATTCGTGTGTACTGTACTCTAACATGACTACAGATATCTTTATTATGTCGCCAGGTGACCGAGAGGCCTCAACTGGCAATAAAACAGTTCAAACAAGTAAGCTTACATTGTTTATTGTTAATGGTGAATGAAGCAGTTGATGCTCACAATTTCGTACAGGTCAGGTGGACTTAATATTGTCCGTCACTGAGTTTACAACCTACATAAACACAGATAACTATCTATTTAATGGAACCCAAAGCTGAAATTGAGCGAAGTTTTCTCATCGTGTTCGGCGTGTCGCTAAAGCAGGGAGAACATACCTTCAGACAGCGATATTTATGCTGAACTACCCTCGTACATGTATTGCGTACAATGCTGCTTGACGTTTTAAATTCTCTGCGTTCGACGATTTCAGCCAGATTAAAGAAAACAATATAAAAAATTATCGGCAAAACTGTACTGACAGCAACATCAGCTCCAGCTGCATTGTCCGATTGCTCCCATAACACATTGGCGAGAGGCACCAAGTGTAGGAGGGACAGGGGACACATTTTGCTAAATTTTCCTTCACTTATTGTCTGCTCTTGATATTTCTGCTGCACGTTTAGTGTTCAGCGGCAGTAAAGGCTTTGAACAAGTGGAGTACTCGTAGGAAAACCAAGGAACGTTATGGAGACAACAGTGCTTACAAGGACTTCTGCAGATATTGCGTGAATAAACAAGGACACTACATAAACGTATAAGTAAGCCCAATTAATGCTCACAGATCCTTGGAAAATGCAATTTGCAGTTTCATGTTGAAAAAGAATCTCGGTATATGTATTCAAACAAGGCAAAGAGGTTGCAAGGAGATGAACACTTCAGTTGAGTAACAGAGGTGAGCAAGGGAAGCCTAAGCTTGGAGCCAACGTTTCACCAAGCAAACATATTTGTGAGGGCCGAGACGAAGACAAGTTCCCACGCTGAGGTTTCCGTTGCTCGTCCACTCTTGATTCGCTGAATGTTAATCCGAACCCAATCTGCGAGTACATTTCAAAATCTTTTTGGGAGCACACTGTGCTCGGATTTGCAATCAGCTGTTTGAGGAGAAAGGAAAATTGTTTTTAGTGAATTCTCCAGCTTGTGAAGTGCGAAAGAGGCTGGCTGGTTGTGTGAGCTTGCCTTTTCTAGCTATCCCTTATGGTGCAGGGCTAGCGTAGTTATTGATTTCATGCAAACTGTACATGAGCCTCTTGTAGTAAACAAATATAAAATAATGCGCGTATCCAGATCTCCTTCTAATCCTAGCAATTGCCATGTAACAACGTTCCCTTAAATTTTGTCATGTCATATAATTATCTTGGTGTACACATTACACATAACTTAAATTGGACCATTAATATAGAGTACGTCATTAGCAATGCTAATCACATGCTCGGGTACTTACGGCGCAACTTTTCCAAAGCACCGTCTACTTTACAACTACAGCTTTACAAGACCCCAATTCGCTCGAAACTTGAATATGCATCTGCAATACAGAATCCCAGTCGCGTTAATCTTGTTACTTCACATGAACTAGTATAAGATAACTCTACTTGTTTCATTATTTCTAATTATAACCGTACCGCGAGTATAACAACAATGTAAACTAACCTAGCACATATTCCACTTGCTAATCGCCGCAAAGTCGCCCGTCTTTAGCTATTTCATAAAATTTTCCATCACACCACACTTCATGACGACTTCACACTTCATGACGACTTCAGACTGCGGCCTCAGTGCATTTCAAACTGCGTCGATCATCGCAGTAAGATAGGAATTGATTCATGTAACACAAAGTCCTTCTTTCAATCTTTCATCTCCCCTACACCTCAGAAATTGAACCAGCAAGTATCGTAGCCATCATAGATAACAAACTTTTTTGAAAGACATTAGCTAACATTGTATAATCAGGAGAATAATTATGTTACAAGAACTCACTGCGCTTGTTTGTTTTACTCTACTACTTTGTAACCACTCCCCTCTTTAATGCTATGTGGCCCTGAGGGTACTTTAAATAAAAAAAAATAAAATGATAAAATGAAGTGACTGTCACAGTTGGTCAACATGAAGTATCATTTCCTTAAGATGGCATTAAAATTGCATTGAGCGCTTTTGATTGTTTTAAAATTCTTTGCATTTTCATGTAACAAATTATCGTTGTGAGGGAGCAAGTATAGGAGCTTGCTACATATTTTCTGTTCTGGTCGTCATGCATGGCTATAATGACTGGAAAAGAATTTAAGTTGGGACTCAACATGTTACTTCTCTGATTGTCATAAAACGCCCTTAAAAGCAACTAAGCTTGTATGTCAAATTTTTCATTCCCGCTCGGTACGATGTAGACTGCTGCTTTCCTAATAGGGCTCACACCTCTCTATCTGGTAAACTTCCAAACATTTTATTGTGAGGCACGTAGTTCAAGAGGACCTGTTGTCATTATGGTGACAGTTGAGCTTCTTGTGGCTTCGCGTGGGCTGCTTGCAGACCAATAATCTCTCTTTAAGAGATTATTGGTACCATCGCTCGGTAATGCCGCCGATGACGATGCCAGATTTCAGCCGGCTATCCGAAATTTCTCTCTGTGTTCTGTGTTGGTGCTTTCTGTTAACTTTAACGTCGCTACGTACTTTCGTTTTATTGCTTTAAAGTATACACTGCTTTCGCAATAAAACAACGACGACGACGGCAAAAGCAGGAGCAACGACAATAACGACAGAAAAGAAACGGAGCTGTACTTATTTGCAGTGCAGACTAGACTGAATTCAACTATATAATGAGTGTTTATTACTCTATATTCGTCTCGTCACTCTCCGAAGCACAGATTGATGCATTTGATAAACTTCAAAACGTCGCTGCGTAGCACAGAAGCGCACTCGCGAATTTGCATACAGCAACCTTGCTACGTAAATTCCTCTCCAAGATGTTAATTCTAGCCGTGATCATTTCTCTTCCTCGATCTGATTTACAGCCTTGTAAAATTTACGACTGCGTTGTTACGGCTATAAAACTATTCGACATGTAGGATACGCGAGAAGCAAGGTGGATGTCAGGATAAGAAACCGGTCATTCGCTTACGGCTGCGTTTCAAGCCTGTCAGACCTGCTCAAATTATGACCTCGTACTTTTTCTAAAAGCCTGCTCCGGTTTGACCTGGAAAACAAGCACATTAGGCGAGCACATGGGCGACTTTTGCAATGGAAGTGGTAGCAAAGAATACAACTTTACATCGTTGCATTTGCGACCGTATGAATAAAAATGAAATAACACAGAAAGTAAGCTAAAACGCCTAAACCACCATTGATGAAAACTGAAGACGACGAAGAGGAGAGAACGCGTGAAAAAAAAGGCTCGCGCTAGCGCCATCTTTGAGCAGTCGGTTCAATAAACCGCTACCGGCGGACGCGCAGTCGCTTCGTTCCTTACATTTATGGTGCCGTGAAACCCGGGAGACGACTGGCGTCCTGCACCGACGATGGATCGACTGCGACGCAGCAGAGGCGTACTTCGAGCCGCTGCTACAAGGCTCATCTCGTCCGCTACCGAAGCGCTACAAGCCGAGCATCCTTCGCCATCCGACCTGCAAGTTATTCTGGATGACCTGCAGGACAAGGACTCGGCACTAGCAGCGCTCAACGAGATGATTGCCGACCTCATGGACGATGGTGACGAGTATGAGGCGGAAGCCACCGTCGCTCTGGAGTACCACGACAAGATCCGCAACACCATGAGCCGGGTCCGCTTCATTCTGAATTCTGCTGCAAGAGCCGGAGACAGCGCCACACAGAGCGTTCTGAGCGACACCGCCACCCAAGGCGTCTCCACTCAAGCAAGTTCCCGAGCACCGTTACACCGAGTTGCCCTACCGAAACTACAGGTACCCGTTTTCTCCGGTGAACTTCGCGAGTGGCAGGGCTTCTGGGAACATTTCGAGGCCACGATCCATAACAACCGCGAGCTGTCCGACATCGAGAAATTTTCGTACTTAAGATCATACTTAACCGGAACAGCGAAGCGTGCAATCGAAGGTGTGCGTCTGGCGGAAGCGAACTACGCTGTAGCAGTGAAATTGCTCCAAGAGAGGTTCGGCCGTCATACCGCCCTCGTTGACGACCACATCGACTGTTTACTTGCCATTGCGCCCATTGATCGCTCTTCTCAAGTATCGCAGCTGCGGGAACTCTACGAAGAGGTGCACTTTCGTACAAGCTGCCTCGACAGCCTCGGCGTTCCAGCGTCAGAATACGCGGTCATCCTTCATCGCGTTCTTATGCGATCGCTTCCCGAAGATATCGCTATTCTCTACCGTCAACGCATGAAGGAGACTGAGCCCGATGACGGGGCTACTCCGAGGTCGCGGCAAGAGGAGGTGAGAAAGGTCATGAAGTTCCTGCAGGTGCAAGTCGAGAGCAGAGAAGAGAGCCACGCCTCCCGTTCAAGGTGCCTACCGAAAACTACCTCCGCGGGACAAGGGCGGTGCCGACCTTGTCTACCACCGCCGGTACCGTCAGCATTAGCCTTGGCCGCAGGATCAGCATCGAACGAGCATCCCTGCTGTGTACTGTGTGATGACCGTGACCACACCATAAAGGACTGCCACGCCACTTTGTCAGCCCACGAGATCAGACGCCGGCTTGCTGGAAAGAACTGTTGTTTTAAATGTGGCAGAGAGGGCCATGTAGCACGAATGTGCCGCAACGCCGCGTGGATCAAGTGCAAGTTATGCTCGAAACGTCACCTTTCCGTACTTTGCGCCATATGGAACCAAGATCGCAACTACCCGTCTCCGGAGAGCAGGGATCCACTTGTCCACCATGATCCAACGAAAAGTGTCAAGCCGCCAGTGACAAGTGCTCCAGCTAGTAGTGATATGTCTGCACCTGTCTTGATGCAAACGGCCACAGTTTGGGCGTCCGGAAAACACAATTCCGTGTTAGTTCGACTACTGCTTGACACCGGCAGCCAGAGAACCTTTATTCGACGCGACCTGTCCAAAAGGCTCGACCTGCCTTCCCTCGGGACAGAAGACCTCTCTCTCTGGACGTTTGGCACTTCTAAGTGTTCCCGCCCTTACAGCTGTCGAAGTGTCAAGCTCGAACTTCATAGTCGGTTCGACTCACGTAGCGTCACCGTAGATGCGTTGGAGGTACCGGAAGTCTGCACCGTGAAGACTCCAGCCATCGGACCAGATCTCCTCGCACAGTTGCGTGAACGCAAGATGTTTGTCGCAGATGATAATCGACTGGGCGATCGGCCGATACCGACAATCAGTGTCCTTATAGGATCAGATTGCTATTGGCGCATAGTGACCGGAAGAATAGAACGTCTACGCAGCGATCTATGCGCGGTTGAGACGGTCTTCGGTTGGCTAGTGCAAGGCGTCTACCCAGTAAGGCCCGCCAATGCCTTGCCTAATTGGAACTGCAGCGCATCTGCCCTATTCCTTGCGTGTGAGCGGAATGGGCAAGCCGAACCTGACATTGCTGACCCGACGGAGATGTGGCGACTCGATGCAATAGGGATAACCGACCCTCAGGATACCGCTGGAGTTTGTGACCAAACGGCAATGACTCAGTTCACACAGTACGTGCACAAGGAAGCTGGACGTTACGTGGTTCCTCTGATGATAAGGCACCAGGGAAGACTGACTAGCACCAATCGAAGTGTCGCCGAAAACCGGCTCAGACGCCAGCTTCAGCGCTTCGACGGACAACAGGAGCTACTCCAGGAGTATGACCGCACCATCAGTGAGTACTTCAAAGAAGGTCACGCCGAACGTGTCGACACCTCTCGAGAACCCGAAGCGACGGTTTACTACCTTCCGCACCATGCAGTCATCCGTCGGGAAGCTATCACTACGAAGATACGCGTAGTGTTTGACGCCTCTTCCCATGAACGGGGCGAGTCATCGCTCAACGATATCTTGGACAAAGGGGTGAAACTTGGTGCCGAGCTCTTGCAACTGCTTGTACAGTTCAGGATGAACCCAATTATCCTGACAGCGGACATCCGGAAGGCTTTCCTTCAAATTTCAATCCGACCTGAAGACCGCGACGCTCTCCGCTTTCTATGGGTTGACCGACTGCCCGGCGACGAGGGGAAAATACCTTCCATCGTCGAATGGCGAATGACTCGTGTGCCCTTCGGAGCGTCGTCTAGCCCTTTCCTTCTATCTGCTACTTTGCAGCATCACTTCGAAATGTGGAAAAGGGCTCAGCCAATAATAGCTACACGCCTAAAGACATCATTCTACGTGGACGACCTCGTCATAGGAGCTTCCACTGAAGAAGAGGCCCTCGAAATCTACCGTGCTGCATTAGCCATCTTAGCAGATGCAAGTATGGAGTTGAGAAAGTGGTGCTCCAACTCCAGCGTTCTTTGCCATCAATTCCTGAAGGACAACACTTCTCTCGACACCATTGGAGAAGCCAAAGCAACAACAAAGCTGCTTGGCTTAGTATGGGACCGCGAAGCTGACGATATCGTGCTTACCACCAAAGCCGTTTCCGAGTATGTCGCTGCGCACTCAGCCACGAAACGCACCATTCTGCAGTCATTCGCAAGAATCTATGATCCTTTAGGTCTTATGGCTCCGTTCATCATTCGAGCGAAATTATTGTTCCAGCAGCTGTGGCGTAGGAACTCACCGTGGGATGAGCCATTACCGGAAGACGTCGAGAAACAGTGGGAAGGCTGGACATCCGAACTACCAACGCTCTCCTCGCTGCGAATTCCACGCTGCGTCATCTGTCACAATCCGCGACAGATTTCACCGTTTGAACTTCACCTGTTCTGCGATGCAAGCCCACTGGCATACGGCGTAGCCGTCTACATGCGCTACGAGATCAGAGGAGGAACAGTTAAGGTTCAGCTGCTCATGAGCAAGTGCAGGGTCGCACCGCTGAAGACTACCTCGCTGCCACGCCTAGAGCTGCTTGCGTGCCTGTTGGCTGCCAGGCTTTGGAACTACCTCCGAGGAATTCCAGAGACATCCAGCTGTCAGGGCGTGTTTTGGAGCGACTCATCGATAGCCCTACACTGGATTGCTGCTGACGCGAGACGTTGGGAGACTTTCGTGAGAAACCGTGTTCTCGAAATCCAACGCTTGACTTCGGGGTATTCTTGGAGGCACTGTGCAGGCACCGACAACCCAGCAGATTTGCTCACGCGTGGAGTAGCAGCCCAGTTATTGACGCGCAAGTTTTGCTGGTGGACCGGTCCTACGTGGTTGTCACAGCCCCATTTGCAATGGCCTGCGAATATTTGTTCTGCTCCTTCACCGGAGGCCCTTTCTAGCGAGACCAGTGAAGAGATATCCGCTTGCCCCACCGCAGTAGTGGTACTCTCGTCGCCCCCACACGAGCCATTGCTTGAGGTTGCAAGCTTTGGACGCCTCTCCCGATTACTGCGAGTAACGGCTTGGATCATGCGGTTTCGTCGGAACGCTTCGCAGAACATGCCATCTTGTACCGGACCACTTACGGCGTCAGAGTTGCACCAGGCGGAGATGTATTGGTTGAGGCATGTCCAACACTCCGCATTCGCAATCGAAGTCAAGGCCTTGGAGGAAGAACAACGAGTTCCCAACACCTCCAGTGTGCTGACGCTACAGCCGTTTCTCGACCGTGACAGACTACTTCGTGTAGGAGGCCGACTGCAGCAGCTTAACGACCGAGAGGAATTGAAGCATCCGATCTTGCTTCCTTCAGATCACCGGTTCACCGACCTCTTGGTTGATGCAACACACGTAAGGCTCCTACATGGAGGAGTTCAGCTCACCCTCCTGGACCTTCGGGAACGCTTTTGGATCCTCAAGGGGCGTCGCACAGTGAAGCGCGTTCTGAAAGCGTGCTTAGCATGCCGCCGACGGCGCCTACTTCCCGAAGCTGCCCCTGTAGCACCCTTGCCAAGGGAAAGAATTAGTGAAGCAACACCGTTTGAAGTGGTGGGAATTGACTTCTGCGGGCCACTCTATTGTCGTGCTGAATTACCATCCACTGTAAAAGTGTACATCGTTGTTTTTTCTTGTGCTGTGACGAGGGCAGTACACCTGGAGCTCACCACAGATATGACAGCGCAAGCATTTTTGCTAGCCTTCAGACGCTTTGCAGCACGACGTGGAATTCCTGCTATCGTGCACTCTGACAACGCGAAAACATTCCGCTGCAGCGCCAAGCATTTGTGCTCCCCTGTCAAAGACAACGTTCAAGACTATGCCAGCTCTCACCGAATCCAATGGCGCTTTATTGCTGAATGTGCGCCGTGGTGGGGAGGCTTCTGGGAGCGTGTAATCCGCACAATTAAGGATGCACTGAAGCGTTGCCTGGGACGGAGCAGCTTGAGCTACAACGAGCTACTCACCGTGCTTGCTGAAGTTGAGGCGGCAGTTAACTGCCGTCCGCTCACCTACTTGGAGGATGACGTCACATCCGCAGAAGTTTTGACGCCCTCACACTTCTTAGTCGGCAAGCGTCTCGTCACTTTGCCAACAGAACAAGAAAACCCCGCTCTTATTGCTGACGCGCCTGACCTTCGACGACGAGCTCGGCATCGGGAACAGCTGCTTCGCAGGCTTTGGAAGCAGTGGAAGAAGGAATACCTTCTTTTCCTGCGCTCTGCTCACCACAGCAAGCCTGTGCCGTCATCGAACTTAAAGCCCGACGATCTTGTCGTCGTCGAGGACATAAACACTCCGCCTATGGCATGGAAGATGGGCCGCGTCGTTAAGGCGTTTCAAGGAAGAGACGGTATTGCGCGGTCCTTCCTGATACTACTATCGAACGGCCAGCAAGTGCGACGTCCCATACAGCGGCTTTACCTCCTGGAGGCGCACACGTGCAGCGCGGCCGCGGGAGTGTGATGAAAACTGAAGACGACGAAGAGGAGAGAACGCGTGAAAAAAAAGGCTCGCGCTAGCGCCATCTTTGAGCAGTCGGTTCAAT